>NC_064306.1:67980602-68082014 GCF_023373825.1 Bactrocera dorsalis
CTATTATGATTATTTACCTATGCGCGTGGCGCATTGGTTCAGGTATACATAAACATATGTATGTAATGTATGTACATGTACCTTGCATGAAATACTGCTTGTCAGCCCCTCGCAATGTGGGTTCTCGACCAAAAGCGATCATGCAAAAAACCATTTGTTGTGATGCCAATAACTGGTTTGCTCTAGCTGACTGCCTGATTGTTTCACTGAATGATAATATCATTGTCTTTACGTACTTTCCGATGTGAACACTACATTGAAAGGTCTTGTTTCTATCATAGATGTTTATTTTGACTAGCCTGGTTTGTACATACATATGTACATATGTGGCAGATTATTGCCAAATATTCCTGGCCGTTAGTAAAAATAAGCATCTGAGGCCCCCACAGTATGATACGCTGGAGAAAGTATCGATAGGGAGGCCATAGAGTCTGTTAAAATTCGCGTCAAGCGAAGGCACCCTAAATGACGACTACTCCTCTTGGACCTAGTAACTGAACTCCATTTGGTATCGCAAAGAACCAAAACTGCTCATTGGTTTACCAGAATAGCCTAACCTAGTAAAAATAATCCTCAATATAGACACATCCTGAGAGAGATGCTTCTAGGTAACATCATTAAAGAAAACCCAAAAATGTTGTACATAGAAACCACACACAACAACTGAATCTGTGCCAAATTTTTATTACCATTTCTCTCACGGTATACCTCATATCAATAATCGTAGAGACATAAAACGAACCCTAAGGCTTTCACAGTAATTCTAAGCAAAGTTTTTCCCTTCTTTCGTTCTTGACGTCACGAATCAACATATAATATTTTCATATAAAACTTGCTCCATAAAAATAACGAGACTAAACTGTCTGCTTCAAAAAGCAGATATAAGACTATATAAATTGTACTGAGCGAGACATGTATGTACATAATAATGTTGTCGGGCCTACTTTCCTGCATTACCTGATGTACCGGGTCGCTAGCCTACCATAGAAAAACACATTTTTATTGGCAAAATTGGTTTATTTTTATTCAACATACATATGTACATAATTCCCTTCAACTTTTCGATACCATATTTTAGTATGATTTGTTCTTTGCTTCAAAATACATACATACGTCTCAGTTTCGGCAGTTACATCTTCATTCGACGAAATCTTCCTTTCACCGAGCATTTTTTTTTTGAGTATTGAAAACAGAATACAGTCGTTGGGAGCCAGATCTTTTAGATACAGTGGCCACTGAAGCAAATCGAAGCCCAATTCATGTATTTTTGACATCGTTTTCATTGAATTGTGTAACGGTGCATTGGCTTGGGGAAACATCACATTTTTCTTCAAATCCTGCCGTTTTTCGGTGATTTCGCCATTCAAACGACTCAATGAAGCTATGTAATTGTCGTTGTTGATGGTCCTTCCCTTTTCAAGGCAGTCAATAAAACTAATGCAAGGTAGTCTATAAAAAAAATACGACGAAGACTTGACAGCCGACTGTAGCGTTTTTCCGTGCTTTGGAGCGAGTTTATCGTGTGCGGTCCACTCGAATGGTTGTCGATTGGATTTCGGAGTGAAATGTTGGATCCATATTTTATCGATTGTCAACGCAAAATCGAGTTTATTAAGCTTAAACGTCTCCACAAACTGCTCCGAATCATCAACTCCATACAACATCCATGTTTTTGATCAAAAGTGAGCTTGTGCGGGACCGACTTTGCACAGAGCTTCCTCATACCTATGTACATAAATATTTGTGAGTGATATAATTTGCAGGTTCAGTTGATGCCCTTTATTGTGTTTGCTATCTCAAACAACTTCACTTTTCGTTCATTCAAAATTATTTCATGGACTTTTTTGATGTTTTCTTCGGTAACAACCTCTTTGGATGTCCACGTCCGTTCAACGTCTTCGGTGCTCATTTCACTATGTCTAAACTTAGCATACCAATTCTTGATGGCTGATTTTCCTGAGGTAGTGTTAGGAGACTCGTCATGGAGTTTTTGCTACAACTGTATTTTTTCTCTGCAAAAAATAATATTTTATCAAAACGCGAAATTCCTTTTTATCCATTTTTTCACAATAACAAAAGTTGTTTCACTCAAAATGTTATTACTGACAAACTAATAATGCAAGAGTTGTAAAACTTTTTCCAAGCGTTTTTTGAAAGATTAGGGCTAACCAAAAATCATATGCGCTATCTACTTATGTATGTGTCGGACCACGACTTTTCAATTGACGTGTTATTTTTCATAAGGCAGTTCAAAATGTCACAAGCGTTATGTGGCTAGCATATTGTTCATATACTTTGTTCTATAAAATGATCTTGGGATCTTAAAGCAGTTAAAAGGAAAATAATCACGAGAAGTGTCAAACTACGCTCTCTCCGATTCTTCATAAATTCACAAAACAAGTAAAAGAAATTTCCCTAACCAATCACAATCGCTATGAATGACAGACTTTTCGGTTTGAAGTTAATTCCCTAGACCATGAATACCATTAAAACTTCTCTTTAATCGTAAGGTGTAAGACTTTTTTGATTATTGGTATCACTTATAATAACTATTTGCTACTTTTCCTCTAAATTCTAAATTATTACCATTTCACTAAATCACGATTTTTACTTATAAAATTATGACAGTTAATTTTCTTGCTAAAACAAAATATCAATAAAAAACCGCTTTGCACACCTTAAATATAAATTCTCTAAATAAATATTTCTGTCATTTCTGCGAGAATAAAGCACCTCCAGCAACTAATTAGCAACATTTCAGTCACATCTAGAAATTATGAATATTTTAGTAAATAATATTTTTGACTCGTAGTTCGCGATTTCAGTGAGTGAAAACTGATTTAACTTTGGCAGCGATAAAATCGCAGTTTTTATGCGAGAATAATTTTCACTACTAATTAACAGGGCTATGCAAACAGCTAATTATCACACGATACAAATGGATGGACGGACGGACAGTTAAACAGTTACGAAGTGGCACGGAACTTTCAGCGAATTCCAGCGAAATATGCCACAAATAATATTAATTGCTATTTGCTTAACGGAAAGCAAATAAAATCGCAGTTAATTTGCAGCTAATTGCGGCGCAATGCATTGGGATTTTAGAATAAGATTACTAGACAATTAACGGGTTAATGCTTACTGTAAAAATATGCAGGGAAGCAGAAATATGCCACAGAGTGGCAGTCTATGGATATATCATAGTAAATATCAATATGAATATCATTTAAAATAATAGCGAGTAAAAAAGCAAAATAATAATAAAGTAAAGGAAGTAAAGAGTGGGGAAGAGAGAGAGAGCGCCAGTGCACAGCTGAGCACTGCTCTTGTTTAGCAGTGATTTTTGTTTGCATTTACTAGCTTAACTGTCAGTTTGACGTTTATAGCCAAGTCAAGTGTCATTTGGCCAGTGAGTGGCTTAGAGTATGCGAGAGAGAGAGCGCCGTGTGTTAGTGCGTCATTCAAAACAATTTGTTGCGCTGGCTAAGTGCGAGCGCCAACTTTTCTGTTTTGGGAGCGTCAAAGTGATTTTAATTAAATGCCTTTTGTGACTTTTAATTTTGGTTTAAAACGGCGCGTCTGCTTTTTAGTGGCTCCTTAGCAAATTGTAGCAACATTGCAATTGAAGTGAAAAGTAATTGAAATTAAATATATTCGTGTGTGTGTGTAGCAAATAAAACAAAATTGTTGTGCGTTTAGTAAAATGAAGTTGAAGAGCACGACAGCGAGAGCGACTTGCATGAGAAGCCATAGCAATGCCGCACACACACACATGCTTAGTATATTCGAATGCAGTGTTGGCAGGAGAGAGCAAATGAGCGTTTCGCTCGCGCTTAAGCTTGTGTTGGCTTAAAAATTACTCAGCCACTCGATCAGTTAGTTATTGCTACGCGATACAAACCAAGTCTTATTTACAAATTTTCATTTTAATGCATTTTCAACTTTTTTTCCCACCAAACAGCAGCTGTCTAACGAATTTTACATATCAGTAAATTGAAAAAATATATTCGAAATTGTTTTTTAAAATTCCAATGAAAGTGAAAACCGCGAAATCATGCAATCGTTGCAATTCAAAACTAGCAAAACTTTTATTTGGCAATAAAAGCAACACGAAAAAGTAAAATTTCAGCGCACAAAGTTGCCAAACGCATTTGGCCACATAATAATCGCAACAAAAGAAATTCATAAATAGCCGAAAAAATAGTAAAAAAGTGAAATTAATTATAACAAAAGCCAAAGCAACACAAAAGTGAGCAAAAAGCTGGAAATAAAAAATAAAGTTGAAAAAGCAAAAAAAAAAAAAATCAAAATCACTTCCATTCAAAAGTAAATAAAAGTGACGGTTGTGCGTCTGCGAATGACAGCCAACCAAGTGAGCAGCGGCGAATCGGCTGCCAAAAAGGCTGCTACACTACCAACAATAGCAACAAAAACAGCAGCAGTAGCAACAACAATGCTGCCAACAACACAAGCGGCCACGCTTAGTTGTGGAGTTGGCGCATCTAAAGCGAGTAACGAAACAACATTTCGAATACAAAAGCAAAATCAACAACAACAACAAGCACAGCAAGAGCAACAGCAACAAACAATGCAGACGACGTCATGCAGTAAGCAGCAGCAGCAGCAACAACAACAGAGCAAGCATGCACAACTACAACGAAACTTACTCATTGGATTAATTTTAACAGCATTTTGTGCACAGGTGAGTCGCCGCAACGCATACACAAACAATTTCTTATACATGTAAATATGTCTATATGTTTATGATCTCTAAAAATTCATTTTGTATGTACAGTGAACTAACGCTAAAGCGTCGCTTTAAATTTTAAAGTTCTTAAAATGTCCAAAAATTGTCTTCAAACTTTGGGAAGTGGTTATGTTCAATGTTCGACCAATCCCCAATTGTTCTTCAAACTTTGCAAATTTTATTTATAACTCTATTTTCCTATGGAAACCATATATGCGTACTTTTTAACCCCATTGAAGAACTAAATTTGTATTCAAATTGAGATATACATACATATGTATGTATAGTAAATAGTTCCAAGGTCAGACACATTATTGCAACAAAAAATGCAATATGATTAGATTTGACCCGGACTGACAAAGAAGGAGCCACAATTTGATATATTTTAACATAAATCTAAAACTTACCGGTTCAAACGAGGTTAGATCTCCGAAAGTACAGCCCTTGGCCGCATAAAATCCTAGTCAATTCCGGTAACGTAGAACCGGCTACTATGGGAATTTTAATATAAATCTTGACAACCGGCTACAAAATGGACTCCTGATGCAGTACAAGAATGATACCGTTTAATCAAATTTTCAATACAATTTCTATAAGCCTTGTTTCGGATGGCCTCCAGTGGCTTCTGCGAAATTTCGATTTCGGCTCGTTTGTAGTTAGATTTGTTTTTTTTTTTGATAAAGCCTCTATTGCCTCTTCGCAAATGACCATTAGTATCAGTTTGCTTGATTTACTTAGCTTCTCTTTCATTATTGGTTGCCATTCATGTATTCCGGCAACGTACTTCTTCTGCAGCTTTATACATCTCAGGCATTTTGCATCAGACTCCTCTAGAAGGGACAATCAAATGCGAACACGAGGTCTCTTAGCGGTTATAAGCTTCAATTAGAGGCCTGCAATGGTGTCGCTAATTTATACACCCCTACCCGTTAGGAAGTCCAAACTTGATCCACGCACTTGATGACCTTGTAGCCCTTAAAGGTTCCCGAGGAGTCAAACTCCGGGTTATGATCCACCGCGTTGTCTAATACATATAGATATGTATAAATACTAGACTCGACGCCGAGTTTTTAGTCTTTAGTTTTTTTCCTGAGGATTCGTTGTAAGAGTGTTTCCTTTTCTGAGATCTAGTTGGTTTGACGGTTTCCGCAAGAGGTTCCGATGGCTTCCTTTTCAGGGAACTTTGATATTCTTCCGCTATATCTACTGAGGTGACAGCAGCCTGATCTTTGGCTATCTTCCCGAGTACAAAGGTTGCCCTTCGGTACCAGGTTTTCTTCAAGTGAATTTGGTAGTACTCTATTTCGTCTTCCGACTGGAGGCGAGCCGGTATGAGTTGAGAAAGCATTTATTAACTCCGACCTCGTAAGAGCATCGTTGGGGACCGTTCGCGATCAGCTACTGAATTACTGCCGGCTAACCATTCACAAGAATCGAACAGTGTGGCAATCCCGTTCTTAAACAAAATCACTTTTCCGCTTATCTGAACATCTGAAAGTTTGTTTCCCTGCGATCGAAAACAGCGTAACGTTTACTAATTTCTACCTTCGCTTTTTTTCTTTAATTTGCATTCCAATTTGCAGACACTTATTAATGAAAAGAAGAAGTAGAAACCCCCGTTCTATCTACAGCATGAGTAAAATCAAAAGCTCCATTCGAAAGTCAAGTGTTTTGTTTTTCTGCTTTGTAGTTTATTTGCATGCTTTAAACTCACTTCTCTTCACTTTGCTTTCCAAAAATATTTTAGCGGAATTTATGTGCCACTTTAGTGTTTTCAAGGTTTTCCTCTTATTCAACTCTCTTTTAAGTTGAGATCTTTTGTGCCGTTTTTACAGTTTCAAGTGTTTATTTGAATTTTGTGTTGGAATTTAAAGCTTTAAATGCAACATTTTGGGCGTTAATATTTGTAAGTGCTGCTGCACTTGTTGCAGGATTATGTAATTTTCATAATTAAAGAAAAAAATTACTGGTTGCCACCTCTAAAAAAGTTGTACTAACCGGGTAGCCATGTATGTATAATTGGTTGTAAGCGGGTGAAGGACTGACGATTGGACTTACATTCGTGTGATATATGTTTTTTGAAGATGTGTACCTTGGCACTACACTTTTTAGCTCCAGCTTAGCTTCCTTTCCCTTTTTAATTAAGTTACGTGCTTAGCTTCCTCTCCCTTTTTAAATGAGTTATGCCAGCTTTGCATATGAATACGTTATAATTGACAAAGGCTTAATTTAGTTCATGAAAGTTTCGAAACTTTTTGTATGTGCCTATTTTTTTACATCTTCAATCACATTTTTGGTGTATATTTTTATTTTTTATATACAAATGCCATTACTTGTTTTGTAACTCTTTTTTATTATAATTTTCCATTTAATTTGTCTTAAGTTGCATATAAAATTACATTATAATAGACAATGACACATTTGCGCCACTCGTGACAGCCTGTCACAATGTCAGCTGACCATCAAATGTCACCCGATAGCAAATCAACTCACTTACATACACAAATGTATGTTGCGTTATGTGTTCCAACGCGAATAGTTGCGCGAGCCGAGTGAAATCGATAATGTTGTAGACATGCGAAAATATTTATAAAATACTCATCTCGATACTGAGCACTCATAAGTGCACAAAAAAAATCGAAGTATTCGGCACCCGCTAGAACTGAAAAGCTTTTGAGAGAACGCGGATATTAAACAAAACTTCCATTATTTGGGAAACAAAACTCTATACGAAGCTTCAAATAATATACTCCATCATTAAGACTTTATTCGACGTTTATCAAAGACGAACCAAATAGCGACAAGAAAGACCTAAGTGCTGAAAACTTTTAATTGTTCCCTAATTTCTATTTAATACGATGTATCAGTGCCTGTTACACGAAACTAGAAAAGATTTTTGAAAAAATGCGAATCGGGTGGAGGAAGTGGAACCTCGTGTTTGGGGCCCAGTGGAACTCGAAAAGACCTGACATCGGTACGTTCTGGCAGCAGTCTAGCCGCTACTAAAGTAGATGTGACTCCTAACTATAAATATATGTATATCCGAATGACATAAACAATCACTTCCCAAGCTGACGCCTCAAAGCCATTAATATTGGATCTCGCAAATATGGTGCAATCAAGAAGAATGTGTTGAGATGTTTTTACCTTTACTTCTCCTCTGGTTTCCGGTGAGATTTTTAATCTTACCGCGTGGACACGTCCTAAAGACCAGTTATAACTCCAAAAATTAGGATAAACCTAAACTTGCTAAGAGCGAAAAGCTCGCTGGTTTTCTTGCAATTTGCTTTGGGCCAAAATAATCTTGCTACTACCGTGTCTGCGACTTGTTCAATGCACTAAGCTACAGGCCAAGGTAATAGTTTCCGCACAGATCCGCTCCAATCTCACTCCAGCGATAGCGAGACGAAGTGCCAGACAAATGATTCCTATAATTAGAGAGCCTATTCTTGTTTCGGACGGAAAGCTTCCTGGGTTTTGCAATTTGCTTTGGGCCAGAAGAATCTTGCGACTGCGACTTGTTCGGCGCCCATCAATCTCCCGGCAGCCCTAGTTGTCAAATATTAAACAACAAGTTGACAGCGAGTCTCCGACTCAGTCCCACTTTAACAATAGCGATGCTAAAATGCCTTTCTTTGCCAACTCATCAGTTTAGCAGTTGCCTGCGATATCGCTATGACCTGGTACTAGAAGTACTTTTATCTAGGAGCTACCCGATGTAGTATAGAAGTAAAAAATTACAAAAGAACAATATCGGAAGGCTTGACTCTAGAGATCTGGATTTATATGCGATCCAGAACTGCCAAATTTACAGCATTCGTCAAAATTCTTTGGGAAACTTTTTCTTTCACTGCAATAACAACACAAACCGGGGTCTCGAAAGGTTCTACTTTTGCTTAAACCTAACACAATTCATATTCAAGAGTCACCAACGACTTTTTTGTTATAAACGTTGCTCAAACTTGTCTATATTTAAATTGATTACGCGATATTCTGAAACATACACGATACCTGTAGGCTGTGTGCTCGCTACTTTCCAACCCTTGCTACTTACTGCTTGGTTTGTACCGGGAATATAAAATTGATCTCTGCAATTTGAGTTTGTTGTCGACAAAGTGGCAGACTGTGGCATCATAACACCATTCTCACATTAGCTACACAACCACCCACACATACACCATGTAAAATTGTGGGCACAAATTAAAGGCACATGAGAAACAAAAAATGATAATGGCCTGAAATTATGCTGGTAATAAATGCCATAATTGTGCCAGCACGCAGCTAGAAATGTACCTATGTATGTACATATGTATATGTGGGTATTCTCTCATATGCTCGAGAAGCTTGCCAGCCGCCAAGCGAAAATTTCAACCATTGTCTGGCAATTTAATTGCCATCAGCCATAAATTTTGGCGGTGAAATTTTTCACTTTTCCTATTTCATCTAGTCAGCGGATCTATATACATACATGCATACATATATGAATGCTTTGTCTTTAATGTGTGCTCTACCTTTACCGTAGGCTTCGTTTTAAGTCTTCCTCAAACAATAATTTGCATAGAACAACAAATAGGGAAGCTCTCAGGTGGTGCTGCATTAGCATATGGTAACTCTACTTACACATATACATATTTTATATTCATTACTTATTTACCAAAGCTCGGCATAGTTCTCATCATCCGTCAGCCACTTGGTTCAAACAGCTGACATTTCACAGCTTACAGCTATTCTGTATAAACATTACTTATTTATATTCATATTCTCACAGAAATTACTGCCTGTTCCAAAGAGAAATCATTACATATTCATATGTACACACATATAATATCAATTAAGAGTTCATAACTTTCGCCTTAATGTGCAAAAATTTTGAGCTTTCGAGACAATGGCGAATAAGTCAAACAATAAAAATATAATTTGCTGTAAAAGAAAGTTAATGACAGTAGAAAATAGTATAATAATAATCGTTTTGGGTGCTTAATATTACTGGCAGTGACATTTGTGCTGCCGCTTACTCGCTAATAATTTCATGAATATCATTAGAAATCTAAACCCAAAACTGAATCCATCGAAGAAAAATGTTAAAACTTAAAATATTTTGCATCAGCCTTTCTATAAATAAATACTATACATAAAACTTAACTTCACACTTTTAATTAATTTATTTGTTAACACTGTGCCAGAAACTACTTTTTGACATACTTACGTAATTGGGTGTCAGCATATCTGAAGAAGCGGTTACACATCGGAGGCGTCGAAACGCATGCCACTAAAACGCCTGCTTGATTAAATTATTTGAAAACTACGCATAGTTCATTTGCACTTTCAGTCATACAAATACAGTGTGTTACTTAAGTAATGGTACAGATTTCAATTTTTGCTGACTTTAACACTAAATTCTTAAGCAATTATTTGTATATATTTATAAATATATTATTCTTAAATATCCAGATCGCAGTTGTATAATTTTCCTCCATACATAACAGCAACAATTTGTTAATTTTTTAAAAGCACGGAGTATGACTTTGTGAAACTCTTCTGCTTGTCGTCAATGTAACGTCTTCTCTTGAAGTTTTAAAAATTTACGTTTCTTCATAGAAAACCGAAAACCTCATGACATTCAATGCCCTGAAAGAAAGCCATTAGTCACTAGAAGTTATGAACTTTTCCATTAAAAGAATTCGTTCGAAAGAAAATATGATTTTTCTCGTTAAAAGAACCGGTTCTAGGGAATGTGTTATATTTTTGAATGACTTATGGAACCGGAAACTCCAGAATACATAATTCTAAATTGCGTAGCAATTAGTAGAAGCACGCTCAAGGCCCTTGGATCCGTCTACGTGGACAAAAGATCACATCACCTCCATCGCGGCCAGCAAACTTTTGGATTAGTTCAAGGTGTTCGACCTTTGTGGCCATATATGATATAAGAGAGGGCACAATAGACCATAGGTCACAGTGCAAAACCTCAATTATTTTCTATCTATCTTCTAAGATTTTTTTACATATAACATTTTTATGTCGGTTGAGTTTATAGGTTAAAGCCAAATTACAAATTCATTCTGAATAAATTCCAAAAAAGTTCAATAATTTTTCGCGCGTACCGTCACTTATGACGCACACTGTTTATATTCCTAGGTATGTATGTACATATACATAAATCCGTTGCACATTTGTACATATTTTGATACATATGTATATATATATAACTTTGATGTTTAACTAGTCGCATTTTTTTTGCTGAAAAGTAGAATGTTCGCACTTTAAACAATTATAAAATTATTTCTTAATTGCCCCAAATTGTAGAGTATCTATTACAATTAGTTTACTGTATATATACATATGTATACAAAAATGAACGATTTGCGTTTAAACTTCATAATTCTCTTAATTTATGAGCATAAAAATTGTCTTCGATTCATCACTTCTCTGCTCGTTAGGTGCGACCACTATTCTCATAGGATAAAGGTACAACGGAAAGCTCACGGAAAGCTTATCCAATTGAAGATATTGTTAACCTGTGCATCCTTGTAATAATATAAACTCTACCCATTCCAACTCCATTTAGTTACGCCTGTTGCTTGTTCGATTCGCCACATTCCAAGCTTTGGCGAAACTCATGCTTAGTTTGAAGCTTTTGTCTACCAAACACATTCCTCTGTAAATTTGATTAATATTTAATTTCTTAATTATTTCCTCTTGAATAAGTTAACTAATCACTATCCATAACATACCGTTTTCTTTTAGCTTTCACTAAAAAAATTGTGAAACGGAAATAGCAAAATCATTATTAAATTATCTTTAGGAGTATTAACTGTAATTGTATAATTACCTTAAATGGAAAATCACGTAACATCTCTTTCCATAAGTTTACAGGCGAATAAAAAACGATTTATTAGAAACCACTCATTGAAATAAAATTTGAGTTTTGTTATAAAATGGTTTTATATTGGTTATGTCTGACAACGGAAGCTTAAAATTCTATGATTATGAGTTATTTAAAAGCTAACACTTTCTCACCAAAAGTATTAAGCTGAATCTACTGATAAGCAAAATATTGCTTTACTGAAAACGAAATATATACATTCGCTATCAAAAAAACAAAACTAAACACCCTAATGTGATACGAGAACATTTCTATGTTTTTTTTTTGCTACGGAAAGCATTAAATGTCAAGAAATAAACACAGCCGAGCACCTCTCAATTAAAACCACTCAATGTCACATTCGAACGTACGCGACGTAACGCCGAATTTAACAAAAACACTTCAATGTATGGCACAAAGTCACGTTTTGACAATTTAGAATGTCAAGCGGCAAGTGGGTGAGTTGTGGGAGCACAATAAACCCGAAAATTAACTGCTAGAAAAGTATAAAAAAAAAGAATTATACATCCCAATTATATACATAAATAGCAAAAACAAAAAATTTTAGTATGGTTTGAAGTGTCGACTGTATTTTTGGTTAATTCTGGTATGGTGGCATCGTACCAACTCTCTAAGTTTTTTTGTTGAGCACATTTTTGAGGTGGAGAGATGTATATTGTGAAGAAGGAACAAAGCACAATTAAAATCCATTCGTCGGGCACGCTTTCGTTCAACCAGATGATGTATGTTCCTTATCAGTTCTTCGTTGCCGTATTTGAATGGCTCGGCTGCTTCATCATCATCGATCAGATACTCGGGTTCACCATCTCCTGGTGTTATGCTCTGACTGCCATTCAGCAGGCTGGAAAAGTGTACTATCCATAATTTCGGTAAGCTCTGGGTATCATTTACTAGATCACCTCTGGGAGCTCCGGTCTTGAAACCTTCTGTTAGTCGCCGCATCTTTTCGTAGAATTTTAGAACATTATGCCTGATCTTTTGGTTCATGAAATCGCCAACCTAACTTTGGCGGCTTTTTCTCTGCCCACGTACCTGTGAGGAAGTTGTGAGTGCATAGAAGCCGTGCGAGAGGAAAGGTGGTGGACTTCTTTACGGATAAGTCAAAGCTTGGAAGGCTGTTGGAGTGCTATATTGTTAGAAACTCTCTTTCAACTTCAGTTTCAGACTTTGTGACCATTGCAGTTTGGTCTAGCCGAAGTTGCTGCAATTAAGACAGTAGTAGATTTCCGGAAGTGACTATGACTAAGCTACAAGTCTTGAGCTCACTAACCATGCGTTTGGAACTGGTTAAGGAATGTCTGATTCCGCTAACGATAGTATCGCATAACTTTGTGCTAAGACTAGTATGGGTGCCAAGCCATAGAGCATCGAAGGCAATTGAAAAGTTGATGAGCTGAAAAGAAAGTTTAACCTACCTGCGGATTCAGTAGAATGGTAAGAGGACGCTGCTCCTCTCTCCTTGTGTGCTTGGTTTTGGGTCAAGATTCATTGTAAGACATCAAGTGAGCTTATTTCCCCAGTAAGGTTTACCTCTCCCTAACTATGGGTGTTTCAAAAGACCATTGGCCTATCGGCGTCCATGCTTTAAGATTGAGAATGTTACCGGACGCCAGCTGCATAAGCTGTTTAGAAGAAGAGGAGGTGTAAGCACCATAGCTTCTTCCTTCGTGGTTATCCCGCATTTAAAAAAAATTTAAAAAAAATAAAATTAAAAAGAAGTTGTCTATAACACATTCTACAAACTTCACAGTAATTTATTTGTTTAAAGCATTCCAATTAAAAATTTTACTACAGACTTTTTACACCACACATTAAAAAGTCAATTTCTTCTACGTGTGTATGTATGTATGTGTGCAGTCACAAGTGGTTCTGTTAAAAGATAGAAATGTTTTGTCAGCAGGAATCATAATAAAAAAATTCCAATGAATATTTATGTCAATAGTTGCGTTAAAAAGCCAGAAACAGACAGACAAACTGGCGGTAACTAAAATAAAAATGTTTATGGTGAATGTACAAACATATACCTAACTATTAGGGTGGATCAAAAACACATAATTTTCTCTGTTGGTATTACGAAAAGGAGATTCTTTAACAGCTTTACGATATTTTTAAATGTTTAATTTTTGTTTTTTATTTCTTTTTTTATTTTTTTTTTTAATAATTTTTATTTTTATAAATATTTTTTTTATGTTTTTTAAATAATTTTTTAATTTCCTTCTATTTTTTAAATTTTTTTTCAATAATTATTTTTAATATATTTTTTTTTTTTAATTTTAATTTTTTTTTTAATAATTTTTTATTTTTATAAATAATTGTTTTTATGTTTTTTAAATAATTTTTTAATTTCCTTTTATTTTTTTTTTATTTTCAATAATTATTTTTTTTTTTTGTGGTGATTTTTGACGATGCATATCACGAGTAGAACAAAATCTTTGAAACGGTATATACATATGTATATTTTCAAGCAGTTGGAAGCCGGCTATGAATTTTTCTATTTGATAATAAGAAAAAAATATAAAACTGTCAGGCGGAGGACCTTCCCGTTATAATTAAGAGCTCATACTTCGAGATATTTTTCTAGAGGTGTTAGACAGAGCACCAATCAAACAAAAATCGATTTTCGGCCCACCCTAACAACTATCTATGTATATATGTATGTATATTAATAGGCACATTCACAGCAATTGCTGATTGGATATATATTGTATATATGTACATATGGATATTTACTTAATATATCTGAAAACATCGTAAAAAATATATGTACCATGCCAAGTGTGTGGCGTTCAATCACCCCAGACTACAACAAAACCCACCTACACACGCAAATGTAGAAACGCACACGCACATTACCTGGGTCACAATGGCGCGCTGCCTTGACAACAGATTATTTTCGCATTAGAAAAAATGAAAATAAATCTCAATAAATAAAGCAGCGTTCGTGTGTATTGATTGCCGCCGAAATTTAGAAGAATAGAGTTCATGAAACGGCACAACGCCCACGTTACACGAACATGGCGGCGCGCTAAGCTCGCCAGCTGACATGAATAATGTGCAAAATTCGGGGAACCAATTGACCCGCCGCTGCATTATGGCCACTATTTAACGGAATTTCCAGCTCCCTTAATTTATTGTCGAGCACGAAATTCGCCGAGTGTCACGTTTGACACACACACACACTCATCAAGTGGTGCTCAGGCACACAAACGAAATGTAGAGAAGCTGCACAGAAATAAAATTTGTGAATAAAAAATATTTTTTAGGCGCAAATTGCCAGAATTTTATAACAAACGACAGCCACTGAACCTTTCATGCGATTCACAAGTG
The DNA here is from genome assembly GCF_023373825.1 of Bactrocera dorsalis. Lineage (NCBI taxonomy): Eukaryota > Metazoa > Arthropoda > Insecta > Diptera > Tephritidae > Bactrocera > Bactrocera dorsalis. The sequence goes on from NC_064306.1 coordinate 67,995,563, forward strand.
TCGCTGTATAGCCGATGCTTATGTGTGCGTGCATATGCGCATATCTACAGTATACAAGTGTATAAATAAGTACATCTTTATTGTTGTTTTTTCTTCTGTATAAATGTGTTATTTGTTGCTAGGTCTGTGTGGCAGGCTCAATTTGTTCGCTTGTTGGCTAATTGAAATGAGTCTCATGCTTTGGCAGCCGCTTTCCTGCTTACACAATACATATGCACATTTATATTGTATGCCTTCACATTTATAGTATATGCTCACACAACTACAACAACACACATCAATAGAGCATCATTAAATATGATTTGTGTGTTTTCGCATTGCCGGCGACGGTTGAAATTCAATTTTGCAGAAAAATATTTCACATTTGAAATATCGTTTTTCATAAACGTATACTCTTTTATACATATGTATGTATGTATGTGTAAAATTAAGGATTAACGTAAAATTTTAATGAAAAATGATTTTCATCAGAAAATATTTACTCAATGTTGCTTTCATTTTTTATATTTATACCCTGAATCATAATATACCCAGTTCAGGGTTACTATTTCACTTGTAAGAGTTTTTTTCCCCTTCTTGGACTTATCTGCTGAGACCAGCGACAAAACCCCACAAAAAATAGTCCAGCGGCCACATCACGGACCCACGACGTGAGATAATGCGCTCACTAAAAGTTTCCTTCAATAAATTGATTATTTTGTTGGCTATGTTGTCTGTAGCACCATCTTATTGGAGCTAAAAGCCATGAAAAGTCAGTTTTGGCTGGCCCAAAGTAACCTGGAGTGCGCCATATCTCGATAATCGTAGAAAACTGTCCACATAACCTTGATTTTTATTTCTTTTTATTTTTGTTTTTGGTTTCAGCTGACCTTTGCAACGATATTCGGCCGATTGATCGCCCGTTTTTAGTCGTAAGCAACACGACGCTGTTTTCCGAAAAAATTTAGTGATTTTGGAACCAAAAGTTCTTTCACTTTTTTAGATCCAAATTGTCTTTCAAAATGGTTTTCATTGATCTTTCGAATATTCCAACGATGTCAGTGAGATAACTTACTGTTAATCGTCGATTCTCAAGCACCAATTCGTTTCATCAGTCTATGTTGATGGCTGTCCTGGCCGTGGTTCGTCGTCAACGCGTTCTCGACTCTCTTGGAATAATTTGTACCAATCCAGAACACTTGCTCGCGACAAATATTATCACCGAAAGTCTTCCTATGTCTGAATGTTTTGGCAGCAGAAATTTGATTCCGAGATTCCGATTCCGAATAAATATTCTTATTTATTTTTAAAATAAATATTCTTGCGCTCTGTTTTTGTACACCATTGTCTTTCATACAATTTTTAATATAATTTATAATTGTTGTAATTTTATACAATTTATTTTATGATAATTTCTATAAACAAAAAAAATTATTTGTAGATCTCTTCTCACTAAATTAATCCTACACAAGTGGCAACCTCACTAAATATCTCACATATCTCTTCAACGCCTATCAATCTCTCCGGACATAACCGAAATATTATAGAAAAAAATTCAAAAACAAATCATCTGGGGAACAATCGTGCAACACGTGTGCATCACATCATTCAAGCGCCTGTCATTGTAATGTTCGCACCCTTGTTTACATGCAGCGTGACACTGCAGCTAAGGTTTGCTTCAGAAATCTACAAGATCATGAACGAACTCACTCGCTCATGACGATAGAAACACAGTGTTATTTGAGCAACTGATTTGTTGACTTTTTTATGCAAATTTCTAAATTTTTCAATTAAAATATTATTTTTTTTTAAATTAAATTTAAATATAAATAAATTTATCTCTGCTTACTTCGTGTGTGATCTATAGGCAATAAATATTTGCGTCGTTTCGTCTGCTAGATTTGTCATTGGCTTATTTTCGTAAATGACGTAATTAAATAGACGATAATTATCTTCGCTTTCGTTGTTTCTGCGTGATTTTTGTCAACAACGCATTTGTATGCTGCGACGCTTTATTTGCTATTTCGTCGCTCCGCTACTTTCTCAATTTCTTTTTATGTTATTTGAACCAGCCCTGCCCATTCACAATTTTTCTTTTTTTTTTTCAATATTAAATATTTGATTTAATAAAAAAAATGTTTGGATTTCAATATAAAAAATATTATTAAGTAAAAAATCTTCTATATAGTAAATAAAATATACAAAATATGAATTGAATGTGGAATCTGCAGTTCAAAAGAGGTTTTGAACTAATTCCACCAAATATCTCTTTAGAAATTCCCCAACACGGTGGTTTACTAATCTAAAATCCCCATAAAATAACATAACCTCGAAGAATGTCACATCATAAAAACGCTTATGAATCGGCTGATTTCGTGTATAATTTTTATATTTCACATGAATTAAAAACAAAGATTACGAGTCAAAAAAACATTACATCAGCCATTTCGGATATTAACCAAGCTTGCATTGGAGGCTTATAAAAACTTGAATAAATGATCAAATATGTGCTTAAGTGCATACTTACTTAAAAAAGATAGTCAATGTAGCAATATTTTGTAATAGAAAACATTTTGTTGCAAGAAACGACTGGCCAGTTGTGCTGCGACTTCACAGTTTCGGAATTTTCCACGCACATGTGTTTTGATTAGCTGCAGTACAGTGAGTCAAACCATTTTATGGACTGAAATACAGTGACTCACACGTCTAACCGGACGCGTGCATTGCCAATGATGGCAACCCTCCAATCATATAGTGAACATTTTTAAAAAATGATACATATGATACATCAAACTAAAGGAAAAATCTTCTATTTTATTTATAGAAACTTAAAAATAGTAATAAATTTATTCACTGCGTAAAATTTAGAGTAATAGCTCGCAACATTTAAAATTTGTTACACACAAATAACCGGAAAATTACTAGAAGTAACCTTATACAAGTAACGATTCTTCTGAACGTTGTTGGTTTCCACTGGAATTAACACTGAAATACTATTTTCAGCATATTAGTAGTTTACCGGTAAGTCTGTGAGTAAGCCACACAACAATATGACACCCCCACGTGCTCATTCTTGTATCGAAATTCTGAAGCTAATTATTCAGTTATGGGAAGAAAGAAAAACCATTAAAGATATTTCGGAGATTGTGAAAAGAATTAATTCAACTGTCTTCGATATTATAAAAAGTTTGAGAAGGAAAATAGGATCAATAATATTAGTAGAGCTGGTCAAGGAAAGAAGCTAACACAAGCCGAAGAAAAGTTTACACTGAAAATTGTTGAAAAAAATCCATTTTCCTCGACGGAAAATGTAAGAAACATATTGGAAAATGAAAAAGGGAAGAAGGTTTCAGCTGAAACAATTCGCCGCACACTTAGAAGCTTCGATTTACATGGTACAGCAGTTGTAAAAAAGCCGTACATACACGAAAAAATAGAATGAATAGGCTAGAATTTGCGAAATTGTATTTAAAAAGGCTTGATGAGTTTTGACAAAGGGCAAATGGCATAATTTTGATTTAGTAATCATAAAACCGTATTATTACTTCTTTTTCAAGGTTATTTTCACACACGAAAGCAAGTTTAACTTGCAGGGATCTGATGGCTGAAGTTTTGTATGGCGGCGTCCCAACGAAGCTTACTTGCCAAAACATACTAGGGCAACACTTAAGCACGGTGGTGGGCCAGTAATGGTTTTAGGATGCATATCGGCTAAAGGAAGAGGCAACCTGCATTTTGTGCAAGGTATTTTGTATGGTTTCCAATATGTCGACATTTTAAAGGAAATTTTAAAGCAGTCATGTGTCACATTGGGAATTAAAGACAATTTTACAATTTACCAAGACAACGATCCGAAGCACAAATCGGAGATTGCTCGTATTTGGTTAATATACAATTGCCCTCATGTACTGGGGACACCTGCCCAATCCCCAGATCTGAACGTTATTGAGCACGTATGACAAGAAGTCAGTCGAAAAGTGTACTAAAGACAGTATTCCAATGTTGCTGGGCTCAAAAGGTCTATTTTGGAGGCTTGGAACGCAATACCACCAGACTTTTGTCAAAAACTTGTCGCCTCTATACCAAGGCGACTAGAAGCAGTTTTATCTGCAAAAGGATATGCTACGAAATATAAGTAATCATTAGCTTTTTAAAAAATCCGGTTAGTTGTGTGGAACGAATTTTATATGTTGCGAGCTATTTCTCTAAATTTTACGCAGTGAATAAATTTATTACTATTTTTAAGTTTCTTAAAATAAAATAGAAGATTTTTCCTTTAATTTGATGTATCATATGTATCATTTTTAAGATCTTCACTATATGATTGGAGGGTTCCATCATTGGCAATGCGCGCGTCCGGTTAGACGTGTGAGTCACTGTATGTGTACGGTGTCAACGATTATTAAGAATAAAGAATCAACTATTACGTCGTTTGAATCTGGGGTTCGTCTGGGTAGTAAAAGGATTAAAAACCCCAGTATTTCAAAATATCGATAAAGCAACCCTCGATTGGTTCAAAGCAGCTAGACATCAAAACATGCCTATATCTGGAGGAATATTAAAGGAGACGGCAAAGGATGATCATTTTATGGCAAGCACAGGTTGGCTTGGTAAATGGAAGCAGAAGGTAGGGAACAAAACGTTCAATTGGTGAAAAATTTCAATTTTTATTTTAGGTATGCTGTGGGATATAAAAGAGCGTGTGGGGAAAGCAATGACGTTAGTGAAGTGAACTGCGAAAAGTGGAAAAAAGATGTTTTGCCGAATTTATTAAAAATGGGTTGTTTTTTTAAATGTTTGCCAGACAAAACATTGACGTTTAAAAACCAAAAATGTCACGGAGGCAAGAATAGCAAGCAACGGGTTACGTTGATGCTAGCAGCAAATATGGATGGTACGGAAAAATTTAAAATTCTATTGATTGGAAAAAGTGCCAAACCGCGGTGCTTTCGTGGTATTAAGTGGTTACCCGTAGACTATAAAGCAAACTCCAAGTCCTGGATGACTGGCCAAATTTTTGAAGAATGGGTTCTAAATTTGGATAAGCGCTTTCAAGGTACTGGCCGAAAGCACATCCAAAAAGACGTACAAAGCAAACTGAAAGCCATTGAACTGGCATTTTTTCCACCGAATATGACCTCTAAATTACAGCCGCTGGATCAGGGAGTAATTCAAAACTTGAAAGTTTTTTATCGTAACCAGAATAGTAAAAAGAAGCACTAAAGCGTATAGATGCAAACGAAAAACAAGATATTACACTTATGGATTGCATCAATCATGTAACAAAAGCTGGGGATATTGACGTCAAAATCAAACCATAGCGAATTGCTTCAAAAAAGCTGGATTTGGTCAATATTCTGAATGGGAAAAGGAAGATGACGTACCTCTGAGTTTTTTAAGTACTACTGATGAATATCAAAACATTGAGTTTATATTTGCAAACAAAATGACACTACAACTGATGAGCACTATAATGCTTTAAACAAATTAGACTCAATTTTTACTGAAAATACCAAAAAAAAGAAAATTTTCAGTCTCTAATTTCTGAATATTTCACTTCACTGTAACTTATTACAGTATTACAGTTTTCTGTAATGTGTGTTTTAAACAAAAAATACATATTCATCATTTAATATACTCTAAAGTAGCAATTGAGTTTTTTTTGTAACAAAAAATTTTTTTCTATAACTCGAAGTCTCCGTAAGTCGAAGTTTTTTTTGGGATAATAGTGATTCGAGTTATGGAAGTTCGACTGTAGTTTTTATATAGTTTCTTGGATTTAAAAGAATATTAATTAAAAAACGATTATCCCAGCGCGAAGCACGCAGGGTCTTATTATTTTATTTATTAAATTTTATTTCTTTGTTTGATTTTGTTTTTACTGAATAATTTTTTTTATTTAAAAAAAAGGTTCCATAAAAATGTTCGTCAAATTTTGAATATTTTTTTTTAATGATGATTTTATAAATATCGTTTACAACAAAAGTCGCATATTATACCTGTATATCAATCTAATAGTTACGGTCCTTCAACAAGCTACAATGTACTTGTATCTATGTTTTTACTTCAGAAATATTATTTTTTCTAATTATATGTAGGTTAACCTTTATTTAGAGAATCTTTTCTACTTGATCATATCGAAGTTTTGTGTGACTTTATTTTCGATAAATTTTATCGATATCTTGCAGTTATCATTTTTTAGTTATCGTTTCAATAATTAATAAAAACCTATCAATTCAATTTTAATTTTAATTTTTGATATTATTTATATTATTTTTAATGATAACTATAAAAATGATAATCACAAAAAGTCGATAAAAATGTATCGATAAAAAAAGTTACCCAGGCATTGATATGATCACGTTTATTTTGCCAATTAATAAAATTAAAATAAATTTATAAATGAAAAAAGTTATAATTTTATTTTATCGATAAATTTTATACAATATTTTATGGTTATCATTTTGTAGTTATCGTTTTAAAAACATATGTATAAGTTAATTTTGATAAAGTATTAAATTAAAAATAATTTAGAAATAGAAAACCATAAATTTTTTATCGATAAATTTTAGACGATATTTTATGGTTATCATTTTATAGTTATCGTTTTAGGAATTAATAATAGAAATGTACCTCTATTTTTTATTATTATTTTAATGATAACTATAAAAATTAGAATCATAAAATATCGATTAAATTTTATCGGAAAAAGTCACGCAAGCAACGTTATGATCAAGCTGTTTTTGACTATGAATTAAAATTGAAAATAAAATTTATAGCTGAGAAAAACTATACAATTTTATTGTTATCGATTAATTTTAAACGATATTTTATGATCATAATTTTTATAGTTATCGTTATACATATATGAAAATTAAAACAAAAATATTTTATAAATTTTAATCGATCTTTTTTTTAGTATAACTTGTATCGATTTCGTTTAAAAAGTAATAAAAATTAAAAATTTATAGTATCTTAATTGAATTAACAATGATGTAGAATAAAAAAATTTAAATAAAAAGATTAAACAAAATTAATTAATTTTTATCGATAAATATTTATCGATATTTTACGATTATAATTTTGATAGTTATCGTTGTATATGAAAAGTAAAAAAAAAAAGTTTTTATAAATTTTAATCGACATTTTCGACAATCGATAAAATTTATTATTAAATATTATTAAAAAAAAGGTTATTTTTATACTTATATCTATTATAATATATTTTATATGATATAAATTCATTACTTATTATTTCCTTTCCAATAACAAACATTTGTTAAAAATTTCTTCCACAAAATTGCTATTTGCGCCACTGTGCCCTCAATGCTGTCAACAAGTTGCGTATTACAAATGAAGAAAAATATTATGCGTAAATAATGACCAAGCCGTTGAAATGTGAAGTTATAAAATCTAGCCACGCACAAGTGTTGCATAACGTTGCCACATATGTCGCTTAACGGCAATGCGGCGAATGTTTCCTTTGCCACATGGCGGAAATGCATACTTGCCACCATAGTTAATATAACCTGTACGTGACACACTCACACATACGCACACACCTATTTACCGGTTTAATTTGTTGCACATCATGAGCTGCTTGCTGTCGTGCAAATTCGTAAGCGATTTGCCATAAATTTCCTCCACTCCTAATTGCCAAGCGCTGTCACACTAAATCGCCGGCCTGCTTCCCTCGCGCCACTTGCCGTACCGAACAGCTGCGCAGCTAATTACCCGACCATTGTGCAATTGCATCAAAGTGGAAAATTAAAATCTCACAATTCTATCGAGTTCTGAGTTCGGAGAAAACTCACTCCCCGGTAATAATTGCAACGGTCACATGAGTGACTCATCCGGGTCACACATACCCATAAGAGCGAGCAATTGTAGTAATTTTGCTCGAAATCTTTCCCATTTGGCGAATTATTTGCAAAATATTTTCTCGTTTATAGAAAGCAATGCTCTTTGAGGAGTCCCCTTAGCAAATGTCAAGTGGTGTGGTTCGGTCTAAGCTCGTAAATATTTACTCCTTCCACAGTTGATAGCAAATAGTGAAATATTACCTCGACATTTCCAACCTAAATAAGCAAAGGCGATACACAAAACTAGAAAATACTGCAGTTTATTTACTCTCGAGTGCACTTGACAGCAAACAGGTAAACCTAATGGCAACATTGTCGAGCTTTGGTCAATACACAGGGCTGCCTGTGTGCGTAGATTCATGTAGCACGGCGTGTATAGCCTTCTTTGGCCTGCACGAAACTCGGGCATTTTGGGTAGTCCATTCGGTTTGTGTGAGTTTTAATGAAAAGGGGAGTTGCAATTCCGGTCAAATATAGTAGTATACATATGTACATGTATGTATATGTATGTATGTACATAGTTGTCTATAAATTTAACTGACATTTTTGGGTATTATGTCTATCCTTTGCTGGATATTTATTAGCAGTAATTTTCTCGTTTCGAATCTGGCATTTTCGTGTACTGTGCGTATATGCCCTGTAGGAAAAAATGCGTTGGGGAAAAGTAGTATGAACCTAGCGCAGTTTTTTACTAAGTGTTCTGTTCTCTTTTAAGAACAAATCATAAGTTTAACCGACTCTTACGAATTTAATAAACATTTTTTTAGATCTTGAACCGTAACTTTGTCGGTCCGCTGCCTGCTTTCCTACAGGCCTTCTATAACTTAGCATTAAACTACATAACTAGTGTTTATACATTTATTAGCATTGTTTCCCTTTGATGTTTTTGTTGTGTCGTTTTAATACTTGCGTTTTATGTTTGCCTCAATTAAATTCATCAAAGAGTTATTTGCTTCAGTGAAATATTTTTAATCATGGCAATGACAGCTGAAATGCCACACTGAAAATTAATTTCACAGTTTGGATAAATTAACAAAAAAAAATAGTTTACTTCGAATGCACCGAAGCTATAATACCCTTCACGTATAACAAAGTTTTCCATACTAGAACTTGATTTTCATCGTTCAGTTTGTATGGCAGCTATGTGATATAGTAATCCGATCTGAACAATTACTTAGTAAATTGTACTGTTTTTTCATACAATAATCCAGACCAAATTTTGTGCAGAAATCTCATCAAACAAAAAACTTTTCCATACAAAAACTTAATTTTGTTCGTTGAAATTGTATGGTGGCTACATGCTATAGTGAACCGATCGCCACAATATCTTCGAAGATTGTAGTGTTACCTTTGGCAATAATTCTTGCCAGATTTCATGCAGTTAGCTTGGCTTGTGGTGCCGTCCTCTCGGAAATACATATTATCCAAGTCCATATCATCCAATTCGGGCTAAAAATATTCGATTATCATTGAGCGATAGCGATTCCCATTCACAGTAACGTGCCGCATTTCATCATCACGGAAGAAGTACTGCCCATAAACCACACCAAACCGTAACTTTTTCGGGATGCAATGGTGACTCATGGAGTACGTGTGGATTGCTGCCTGACCAATAACGCATATTTTGCTTATTGACGAAGCCATTCAGCCAGAAATGAGCCTCATCGCTGAAGATGATTTTTCGATGAAAATCCGGATCATTTTCAAGTTGTTGCTCAGCCCAATTCACGAACATACGACGATTTTGGTGGTCAAGCGGCTTCAGTTCTTGCGTCAATTTGATCTTGTAAGGATGTAGGCCAAGTTCTTTTCGCAAAATTCGCCACAACCACGTAACAGCGATGCCCAAGGCTTGAGAACGACGTGTGAGAGACTGATTTGGGTCTTCCTCAATTGATACACTATGAGCACTTCTTTGTCTCACAGGCACTGAGGCTGTGGATTAAAATTTTTCTACTAGAAGCTCAATTGTTGATCTGACAGTAGGAATATGACGACCATAAATTGGGCGTAGATACCTATTGGTCTACTTTTGTAGCGTCTCTATTGAAAAACCAGTTAGTTAAAATATTTTCTGATCCACTGACGGGTACCAAACCAGACCAAATTCAGTATTCAGTGCGGCCAAATGTAAATAATTTTCCAGAGTTATGTTTCAGTGCTGCCAAGCCATTGATTCAGTGCCGCCTATCTTTTCGAACAGCTGTCATAGAACGTTCGTTTCACCACTCTCTAACGCTTGTTCTGACATTGCTAAAATTGCTCACCTCATTGATTTTCTTTGTAATTTCTGACCTATCAATATCATATACCAATTAAATTCAAACGAACAGTAACACTTCATTTCGCCTTTGTTGCACGTATTAATTGCATTTGATTTTATTTTGCATGCTTCAACGCATTTGAGCTCTATCGCAATTCAATTAGGAATTCCTCACAATTTATTCAACATAAATTTCCGATTAATTTTAGCAATTGACCAACTCGGTCAGGCCATGACATCACCGCATGAGCGTATAAACGTGTTGCAAGTGAACCGCACAAACCGCAACACATGCCCACACACATATAAACATACCAACAACCCCAAGCTCCAATAGAAAGGAAATTATTTTACACACACATATGTAAATATATGTATGTGTGAGTATGTGTGTAATCGAATACACAGCGCTGCCACCCCGGAAGGCTGGCAATAATTGATGCTGCCAGCTGATAAATTAACCCTTGCCGCACACCCACTGGCCAGGCGTGCATTATTGCACTTTGCCAAAAGACCACCCGCCGTGCCACACACTACACTCAATGCATGTGTTGTTGTTGTTGTTGTTGTTGTTGGTTTTGTGTTATTTCAACAGCCACTAGTGCAACGCTTAATTTATGCAAATACACAAATTGTTTGTGCGACTCGAAGTCAACTGTGAATTTCTTATTACAACTTAAGCTGCAACAAAGCGGCTCAGCTGACGAGTCGGCAGCGGAGCGGAGCGCAAGCAGAGACGAAGCCTTTGAAGCGTATGAATTCATGCATGCTTTTACTAAACATACCGTTAAGTCTGTTGTGTGCATGTGTACATAGATAAATGCGCATGGCTGTGTGCTTGTGTGGCAAAGTCAAAGGTGTCAATTTGATTCCGTTGTATGCAACCGATATGCCCGTGCAAAACGCTGCGTGTCTCCAATTACCCATAGCCTGCAGCGTTTACGTGCTCATTTTCATTTAATCCTTTTATATTCGCTAAATCCTCGTATTCCCACATTCGTCTGTGACTAATTAAGCATTTTATGCACGTGCCACAGCTGCTCCCAGTTCCCGATTGACGAAAAATGACAACAAAAACTATGAAAAGTGACGCAGGTGCTGCGATGGCAACCAAATTTCGAAGCAAAAACTGCAGCGGCATTAATATTTTGGAGCGCTTGAAGTAAAAAGCGCATAAGTCGAGTTAAGATGTTCTCAAAAATTTACGCTCGCTTTTAATGAATTCGCTCAGCACCTGATTTCGCGCTCATTTCAACAAACTGATTTCCAAATTATAAAAATTTAACTAACCGAAACTTAAAAAAAATTAACCGAAACTCAAAAAATAATCTAAACTATAAAAAATAACCGAAACTAAAAAAAATAACCGAAACTAAAAAAAATATAACAGAAACTATATAATAATAACCGAAACTAAAAAATAATCGCAACTTTAAGAAAATAACCGAAACTAAAAAAAATAACTGAAACTATAAAAAATAACCGAAACTTAAAAAGAAATAACCGAAACTATAAAAAAGTAACCAAAAAATAACCGAAACTAAAAAAAATAACCGAAACTATAAAAAAATACCGCAACAATAAAAAAATAATCTAAACTATAAAAATAACCGAAACTATAAAAAATAATCGATACTTAAAAAAAAATAACCGAAACTATAAAAAAATAACCGAAAGTATAAAAAATAACGGAAACTATAAAAGAATAACCGAAACTATAAAAAATAACCGAAACTTCAAGAAAATAACCGAAACTGTAAAAAAGTAACCGAAACTATAAAAGAATAGCTGAAACTATAAAAAAGTAACCAAAAAATAACCGAAACTACAAAAAAATAGCCGAAACTAAAAAAACAACCGAAAGTATAAAAAATAACCGAAACTAAAAAAAAAAATAATCGAAACTTTAAAAACCTATTTTAGTTACCTTACAGTATCATATACCCAGATTCGCTCAAAATTGAGTTACGCTTTTATTCCCAGCCGACACAGATTTGAAAATTAGCGCTGTCCACACTTGTCATGCGCCTTTGGTAATCTAATAACCATGTCACCATAGCAAAGCACTACTCATAAATTTCGGAAGCATACCCTGCCTGCTGCCGTTCCAAACAGCGTGTCTCTCTATATACACCCATACTCATTGCTTATGCCGCATATAATTTATACGGCATATGCACGTGACTCACATGCCGATTTCACTCCCAAGACACCAAGCATAGAACTTCGCGTTCGTTACGCTCGGCTGTTAGAAATTAGCCTGAAATTTTTGGAATTCAGAATGCGGCCCAAAAATGACAGCGAAATAATTTTGAAGTTGCGCGTCGCTCGGCTGCATCGCTACTTGAACTAAGAGTCTTCAGCTTTTTTGTCTTCCTTCACTTCGTTATTTCTCCGCCGTCATTTGTGTTTTCGTTATGCACTTCCTTGTTTTGCCTCGCACCCTAATTTCCATTTCATTTTAATTTCGAGTGTTTTCCCTTAATTTCTGCTCAATTTGCGTTTTGATCGAGTTATTCGCTGTGTCAACGCAGGCCAATTAGTTGCGCTCGGCATTGTGTAATGCTAATTGTGCTCGTAATTCGAGTCAGTTTTTCTAAATGCTTCCGTTTTTTATTGTTTTTATATGCTAATCTAATTAAATTTAGTAGCAACTAATTGCTTCGCCAAATATTAATTGAATGTTGGAGAAAGCATTTTTCTCAGTTCATCAAGGTATATTATACATAAATGAAATTATAATCAAATCTGATTGAAACAAGCGAAGAAGTCTGAGAAATACTCGTACAAGGATAAATACTTAAGACACGCTACGCCAAACGAGTTCACTAGGCTCCGTTTAGCTCATAACAACATCAGGACGAATACAATAGTTCCAGAGTCTAGATAAATGTACGGATTTCAGCAGTCGGAGTACAATATACACATATGTAGAAACCACACCAAACTGTTGTATTTCTGGATGAAATGGCAGCTCTTGAATCTCTTCAGATTGCTTTTCGTCCCAAATGCGAAAATTCTCCTTCTTTGCATACCAATTGAGCCAGAAATGGGCCACATCGCTGTACAAAATTTGACTCGAAAACATCGGGTCTTCTTGCAACATTTCAAGAGCCCATTAAGTGAAGCGTTGTCGCTGGGAAAAGTCGATCGGACCCAGTTCTTGCACAAACTCTATTTTGTACGCTTTCTAAGATCTCGACGTAAAATGCGCCAAGTCGTTCCATTCGTCAGTCCGAGTTACCGCGAACGGCGTCGAATCGATTCTCTACCGTTCAAAATAAACTGTAAGTAGAGTTGGGGGTATACTCCAATGATCTCGACATCTCTACATCTATCGCCTATACGGTAGTACTACTATATAGAGAAGGCCTGTGAAGTAATATTGAATAACTACGGGAGGAAAGCTTTAAGCAGGCTTTTGAAGATCATGCGGTAAGGTTAGGCCTGCCTGATAACAATATTTACAGCAGTTGCAAGCAAAAAGAGAATACGAAAACGGTTCTCTACTTTCTCTTTGAATGCCCAGTTCTAACACAAAGCCGACATAAAATACTTGGAACCCATCAGGCGCCAAACATTTTTTGGCCGTTCCCATGAGAGTCGATTCCATGTCACCGGAACGAATCCAAATTTTTATCCGACCAAGGACTATCAAATCCTCTAAAATACTTCAGGGACGTTTTCTGCCGCTACTTCAACTGCAACAACAAGCCTGTTTTGGAAGTGATTGTATTGGAAAGGTGCGATCCTTGGACAATTTCTCACATATCAGTTAAATCGGACTATGAATTTTGTGCCAATTCGACTTTCCAGCCAACTTGTAGGAAAATTTTTACTTGTCCTTTGTTAATAGTACATACCTATATGTATGGTATATCTCGACAGTGAACCTAATCCAACCTTAAATACAATTTTTGGTAAAAAACACGATGTTACCTTTCGAAGAATTCTAGTTAAATATGTTTTGATTTAAAACTTTTTTTTACGAGACCGGTGTTCTAAGCTGTCCATGTCAGATCCCTTATTGGATCGACCTCTGAATTTAACCTAAAATAAAACTTATTTATGGAACGATGAAATGCACTTAAATAGTATAATATATTGAACTAAATTTTCACTATCTTATTTGCTTATAATTCACAACAACATTTTCCTAGCAAATTTCCGTTACTCATTATTTCCACATTGTTGCGTCAACACCGCTATTTGCTTAATGCAATCAGCGGGTTGCCACTTCCCACTGGCGAAAACTTGCAAATTCACACTTGGACTCGTCAGACACCTCACGCGATTTTGAAATGCACACACACACACACGCGCACGCTTACAAATAAACAAAATGTGCAGTGTATGTATGTATGTATGTGCTGTATGTAAACATTCAGAATGCAGCCGTTCTCTCATATCCAAACGGACGAACGTGCAAGTGTATATACGAAATTTACGGGCAAGTGCTTGCCTGATTGAAATTTATTAAGTCGGTAATATTTTTGTTTATGTTTGGATTATAGGATATTGCCCTTTTGACTTTACGCTGATGCCACACAGCGTTGGCGGCGCGCCTTGGGTGAATTTAAATAGTCCGGTGGGAGTGCGAAATGGTATTAATTTCTCATAAATTGTTTAGAGTGATTAGTTAATAATTATTTTAAAAAAGTTAATTAAGTACATTTCTAATTAAGTAAATTACATATTAATTAAATTAATTAATTAAATTAATTTTTTATAAACTTTTTAGTGAAACTATTTAATAATTATTAAAAAAAAAAGTTAATTAAATAAATTTTTAATTACTTAATTTTTTATAAAATATTTAAATAAATTTTTTTTACAAAATAAATTTAATTAATTAAGTCAACTAATTATTTAGTCAGTTAAATTAATTAAGTTAATTAATTAATTAAATTCAATAATCCTTCATAAAGTTTAATTTACACAATAAAGTGAGTTAATTAAATCAATTAAATTAATCTAGTCAATTAATCTAATAATTAAGTAGTATTTTTTAATTAAATTTACTTCTCCACAAAATTTAAAATTTTTCGTTTTAAGTGAACTGCATCAGCAATTGACTTAATGACTGCAGTCAAATAAACTTTAAAATTTCTTAATTCATTATTAATTCAGTTTTCCCACTTCAAAGAAATTTACTCAACGGATGCCATTTACTTATAATACACGCTCATGCACAAGGGGCAAGTATGTGTGTGCGTGTGCACCCAAAGCGCAGAACAAAAAACTGCACAACAGACATCCACAGATGGTCTCACTTCCTACCCAAAGGGTGAGCCGATCGCTACAAATCACTTGCTGCCGCAGGCAAAGCAATACAAGTGCAACACGAGCAAGCCGGCTGCTATGGCAGCATCAATGGCAAACAGCTGCCAAGAGGAAATACTCGAAAGAGACAGATATGAAGCAGCAGTTCACTTGAGATTCAAAGAAACGCAATGAATGCATGGTCACACATATGTAAGTGTATGTGTATGTGTGTGTTTATATAAGTAATGGCAGCAGCGCATGCAAGTCAAATGAAAAATTGCTGCCTTGTTGATGCTGCGACAAACCGAATTGTCTCCAATTGCAGGCAAACACACTGCTAGCTCCTTGCACTCACCACACATTAACCCCGCAGCGCCCTTTCGCTGCATGCCGCAAGCAGTGTCTTGCTGATTGTCGTTGCCGCGCATTCATCTCAGACTCTTATGCACACAGAGCCCTCTCGGGTAGGGGGAGAAAAGAGTTTCATGTCATAAACGTGACAAATATCACTACAAAGGCAGCATACAGCATGTAACATGCAACATTTTCGGCATTGTTGTTGAAAGTTAATGAAATTGATTAGTTTGATATGTTAAAATGAAGGGGGAGGGGGAATACAAACAATGTAATTTAGTTGCAGCACAGAAACAAAGCGCACATTAGCTCATTATAGAGACATATAAACATACACACTTACATATACGTATATCTATTGCATATCGCCTGCAATGCAAGGCGGCTAATGACTGCTGTCGCTGCGCTTTGCTGCCAACAAATTTATTGTATGAGCAATGAGTGGGGTTGAGAGGGCCAATAAACACCTTCAGGCAGCTGAAAAATATGGCAATTAGATGATTTGGGCTGCAAGGAGCTGTCTGTCCCCATAAACACACTTACTCACCCACACAGCTATGAATATATACTCACACATGTGTGGGCATTGCAGACAAGTCAATTCTGCCGAAAGCCTTACTAGTTCATATAGAATTGTTTTTGTTTGTTCAAATGTAAACAAAAACAACAGAAAACAGCTTTCGAACTTCTCATCGCTGGTCAATAGCGGAAATTCATTGGTGCAGCACACAGCTGTGATAAATTTCCGAAGCTAAACTCCTCGGCGCTGTGGGTGCGCTGTTTAGTTTCAACTAACAATAATTAAATTGTTGCTTTTGTTAGTTCGTCTATTTATTATCTTTAATTTTTTGATTTTCCAGAACGTGTAAACACACACATATTTGTTTTAGTAAAGTAACTGTTGCAGAGCTGAGTTCTGCTTTTTTCGGAAAGTTGTGAATTTCGTTAAAATTTTTGATTAGTGTTTCTCGGTATTTTTTCCAAAGATCTTGTTGAAATGTTGGTCAGTTGCAAATTTTATTAAAAAAAAGATATTTCTGTGTGCATTCTCTCACCATATTTCAATATTCACTACGATTTTGTTGTTCATAGACCGTTCCCAAAGGAATGAGATGTACTTATGTAATTGATAAAATTTGCAATAATACTACTATGTTCCAATATTTATGTAGTGATATTGGGTTAATTTTCAGTAAAATAAAATATTGAACCGATAATTTATCGATTAAAATATTGATAAATTGTTATCGATAAATATTATTATTTTCTCTGAGATCTAATGATAATAAAGTATGCAATTCTTCAAATTTGAAAACAATTACAGCAAAATATCGCAGAAATATTGGTTTTATTATAAGGATAAGGATAACAAATTTAATGACCTGATAATAGATTGGTCACTAAGTTCGGAAGTTCCTCAATTTGATATTTTAAGAAATGAAAATGGCTTAACTTTCGATAAAATAAAATATTGAACCGATAATTGATCGACTAAAATATCGATAAATTGTTATCGATAAATATTATTATTATTTTGAAGTCTAGTAATTATAAAATGTGCAATTCATCAAATTTAAAAACAATTACAGCGCAATATCACCTATAATATCGGCTATATTATAAGGTTACACTAGCTTGCAGTTCAACAAATTCAAAAACCTGCTCAGCGATCGGTCACTGAGTTCGAAAGTTCCTCAGTATGGTATTTTATGAAGTGATAATTTTTTAATTTTCGATAAAATAAAGTATTGAACCGATAATTTATCGATTAAAATTTCGATAAATTGCTATCGATAAATAATATTTTCTCTGAAATCTTATAATTATCAAGTGTGCAGTTGCTCAAATTAAAAAAAAATATACAGCGAAAGACTTGATAATTTTACTAGCTCAAAGATTTGTCAAAAAATGGAAATTTGCATAGTTTTTGAATTGTCTGTAAATATTTCGAAGAATTCGTTAATTTAGCTTTTCTTGACTTCGTTTTGCATAAAAATGAAGTTTTCGTTTTGCACTTGGGAAAATATATCGGCAAAAAATTAGCGATTTTTATTTGTTTTAAGTGAACTTATTTACGAAAATTAATAACAAAAATATTGTTAACAAGTTCCTGTGAAATAAACTCTAATATAATCTAATAAAAATCTGAAACTCGATGAATAATCGATAGGTAAACGATAATCGATTTTTTATTTATTTTTTATAGCAAAATTTTCTATGAAAATTAATAACAAAATTATCAACAATAAATTTTTATGAAATAAACTAATATAATTCAATAAAACTCTAAAACTCGATAAATAATGGATAGTTAACCGATTATAGATTTTTTATTTGTTTTTTTTTCAAGTGAACTTTTTTTCGAAATGTCGAAAATAAGTTTTATTGAAATAAACTTTAATATAATCCAATAAAATTCTAAAACTCGATAAATAATCGATAGTTAACCGATTATACATTTTTTTATTTGTTTTTTTAAAGTGAACATACTTCGAAATATCGAAAATAAGTTTTTATGAAATAAAATCTAGTATAATACGAAAAAACTCTAAAACTCTATAAATAATCGATAGTTCACCATTTCTACTTCTATCATGGTTAACGTATAATGTATAATCTCCAATTCATTTTACAATCGTTTACCGATTCCACGTCATCAAATGTTGAGTATATTTCTAAAAAATTAAATATATTTGTATTTCAAATAGTAAGTTAGTTCCACTTACAAGTCTTTTTTGTTATTTTTTTTTTGCCAAAAATCCAGCGATTGCAGAACTTGACCACGTACAGTGCTGTAAGCGCTGCCTTTCTTTACTCCTCGTTTCTAAAGCTTTTCGAGTATTAGTCCCTCTCACTTCCATTCTGTGATTATTGCAATTTTATCTCTTTTATTTATTTTTATTTTCTTTTCTTTTTATTTTCTTTTCCTTTTATTTTGTCTTTTCCTTTTATTTTTTTATTTTCTTTTCTTTTTATTTTCTTCCTTTTTTCCATTAAATTCCACTTATTTGTCAACTTGTTTATTAACTTTTTTTATTAAATTCATTCATCCACTTTATATTGTTTTTCCATTTTCGTCTTGATTGCTTTCCTACCTTCACTTGTTCCTCTTTTGGCCCAACAACAATCGCCTCCATATACATTCATACTTTCAGACCTCGTTCAAATGTTTCTATTTTTGGCAACAGCACAAATTTTATAAATTATTTTTTTTTGCTTTTTTCCACTTTTAATTTATCAATTTACTTTTGGTTTTGTTTGTGTTTGCCCTGTTGCTGTCTGCTTTGTTTTTGTTGGCATTAAGAGTTTCTTGACTCGTGTTTCGGTGCGCCATTTGGCCGAATTTTCCCTTCTTTTTGTATTTGTTAATACAATTTATGTTCGGGATTTTAATTTGTTTATTTTCAATCACTAAATTTTGTAATATTATTTATAATTATTTTGCTTTTCGGTCTGGCACGCTTAGTGGGTCAAAATACCACATGCATCCGGCCTAATATTGGCCAATATAGACTTACATACGTTTGTGGAATAAGTGGAATAAGTATACATAAAGCGTTATGAGCACTGATTCATGAGTTTTCTGCGGTCTGCTCTGGAAACAAATATCTTTAGTCTATTATAGCTTTTATTCTTTAGAAAATTACTTCCGTAATGCTTTTGAAGCCTTAATGAAGTGAAAAGTACTCATTTTCACATGCACTCAGTCCGAGTTACTGCAACGGTGCCGAATCGACTATCCATCTCTCTCATAATCGTGACACTATCAGCTACGACTGCTTTATTATTTTCACTGCGTGCTGGACGTGGTCTATACGGCCGAATATTATCCCATAATGAATGCTGGATCTCAGGATGGGATGGGAACGTGAGATTTCGTAATAAAGTTGGACGATTTGTAAACGTTGTTCTAGAGTGGGTCTTTCCATGATGAAATTCCAAACAATACTGACTTGACAACTTTCCAACACTCACGCGGATCTGTCAAAAAACGGCTTCTGAAAAAAGCACTTTACTTGCATCACCCGTTATAGTCTCATACTTTCAGCAATCTATACAAAATCACTTTAAATATCTGCTGATAAAGCAAATGACTTCCCTTTTAAGGGACTTGCCGCAACTTACATAGTTGAGTTATAATTCAATTCGACCTTGATCTTGTTCTCTGCCTTCGCCCAGCAATTGACGGGCATACGTATGTATGTATAATCTATATGTAGAACCACTGAGGTTCGAATGTCAAAGCAAAGTGCAAGCAAGCAGCGGCAAAATCAATTAAATTAGCCCCGCCGCACAGCCAACAGCGCCAAAATCATCAGCATCAGCAACAGTATAATCATCGTCATCAGCATTCAACGCCAGCGACGCCCTTTGAAGTCAACCATCGTATCACTGTAGGTACGCTGTGCTGACAGACGATACTGCGAAGCCGGAAATGGCAAGCAACCACATACACATGTGCGAAAAAACTATGAAAGGGAGACCCTGTAGGGAGTAAATGATTTTTTTTTTTTAATGAGAGCTTGATTTATCTTCCTCATAGAGTATCAACATAGTGCTTATGAAGTCCTAACAAGGAATCGGACATATTTTTTTTTACAAAATTTTTTTTTTTATATGCTTCAAAGCTTTTGAAATTGACTTATTCTAATTGCTGTCAAATTTTGTTTTGGGATTCGAATTAAAATACAAGATATTTTTCAAAGTTGCTGCAATTGAGAGGCGATACCAAAGCTTCGAGAATTCTAGAATGGATCCATTAGTAGTCTCAAAGAACTCAAAACTTGTAGGACTAACATATAACAGTAAGCCACATAGAAAGGAAAAAAATGGATCTGAAAAAATATTCTCTCAACTTTTTTTTTTTTTTAATTTATACTTTCTGATCAGTTATCTAACCAGTTTTCTTAAAAAAAAAATAAATGTTTTCCAACCACTTAAAAAATTTCCTAGAGGGTAACCCCATTAGGGCACAGCATTTCACTTCGTTTGTTCGTGCGCTTGTGCATTTCTGGCCAGACGTCGTTATTTACAGCTAACCACTCTCATAAGGAACCACGCAGTGACAGTGCTAAAATTATAATAACAAAAACAACAACAACAACGAAAATAGATGCAAAAAAGGAAAGTTGTAGTGCGGCGGCAACAACGTCACAACACGAACAACTAGAGCGCCGAACCACAAAGGCAGATGCTTCAATATTTTGCCCTTAAACTTGCCACACGTTCACTGGCCGCCGTCTGGCTGCCGTCTGCGGCTTATCGATTGCCGCTTTGCTTTGGCCCTGGCTCTGCCACTTTTTGATTTCAATATTTTCGTTGCTTGCTTGCGTTTTGCTTTTATTATAAATTTCATTTTATTTATGCATCCCAAGTGCACCATTATCCTTTCGAGGTGCAATGAGTCGAAGCTGAAAATTGCGAGATAAAATAAAATTACTTGCAAGCTTGCGAAAATGCTCATAGTAAAGCGATTACATGCACAATCGTACTTGGAGCACATGAGGAAGGAGTGGAGGAGCAAGAAGAAGAAGGAAAAAACTACAGCACGCTTGCGACAATTTACAAAAATAGCAACAAGCGCACGTTACACGCCGGTAGTGGCTCGTGTGCGTTCGCATGTAGGTGTGTGTGTGTGTGCGTGTGTGTTTGGCGGTTGCAGATGTTTTCTGCAGCTCTGAAATTTATTGCTTCCGGTACAAAAACAACAAGCGTGTTGTTGGTTTTTTCGTACTGATTATTTTTGGTTATTTTAAAAATACTCGCCAGCGTACTAATCGGTACATATGTATGTACATATATTGCTCAGGAGATTCGAGAGAAGATTAACTTTGAGTTTAAAAATAATATGAAATGTGCCGGCAAAATATTAGTTTTGTTGCCAAGCTTCCATATAATTGTGTGGCAATTGCCAATATTCTAACTTGCAAAAAAGGCAGGAAAATTTTTCAGAATTTCAAAAACTACAAAATTATTTTTCGTTTAAAAATTTTCAATATTTTGTCTAAAACCGCTTTTCTGAGTCCTTAATGTTCTGAAACTACCAAAAATGCTCGTTTACCCCAGGGAGAACATTTTATAATATCTAAGAAAAGTTGAGAAACAACATCGATTTCGCTCTGTGTTCTCTTTCTGAACTAACGATCTTCTAATGGAGCTTTGAACTAGTAAAATAAAAAATAAACTAAACTCAAATTTTGGCTATGAAGCTTCATCAAGAACCAGTATTTTTCGATGGTATGGCGAAACCAATTGAGGGCGGATATATAATTACAAAGAGAATTTCGTGAAGGTCGGCCAAAATCAGTTTTGGTTCGGGAAACTATTGATGCTGTGCGCAAACTGATATTTCAAGATCGTCAAGGGAACAATCGTAAGATTGAGACAACTAATAGCATAAGTGCATATAAAAAGTTTTTTCCTTTAGATTCCACACAGTTCAGTCAATCGCTCAAAAAAAGGCGATTGGTCGAGAGAAGTGTTAAAAAAATACGATAACGGTGCTTCGAAACACGTCTATGGCAATGTGACAAGTGATGATGATGGACATGTTCCAACCCTACCAATAGAATAATGCAAAACAGTATATTCTGAGTGGTACAGTCATTTGTTTGTCAGTTGTCTTTCAAGAAATGACGAAAATCAACCACCGAACAGGGATTACTCTTCACTACGACCAGCTTTTGTATTTGTTGTAGCGGAAGAAATCTGCCGAGTTGACAGTCGTTGACCGGATAAAAATCCAGGTCCGTTCCGGTTACGTAGACCCGACTATCGTGGGAACGGTGCCAGCTCTCACACATCGACTAAAACAACTATATTTTTGACTACTCAAAGCATCGATTTGATGGGTCATCCACCTTACAGTCCTGACTTGGCACTGGAAAACTTCTATATACAGTATAAAATAAGTTAACAGTTCAACGTTTTTTTAACACTTGAAGAGAAGGTTGCAGCGTTCAGAACGCATGTTTTGGAGATCCCACAATCAGAGCGGCAAAAGTGCTTCGACAATGGGTTCAAACGAACTCAAACAAGTATGGACCATAACAGAGAATATTTTGAAAAACAATAAAGCGTTTTTCGAGTATTAATATTTGGATTTCCTTTCTAATTCTGAAATAGAAAAGACTGAGGGTTGTTTTGCATAAATTATTTTTAATTCTGAATTTTAAAGCTCGAAAGTGGGCATTGGTACACACTGGCTCTCTCTGTCTATGCGAGAAGAAATTTTAGCAGTTTTTCTTGTATCGATTATCTGCAAGGTATCCATGATACATCTTTTTTCAGAAGATTTTTAAATATGGTAAAGTCAAGAACTGCCAAGAATGGATTGTCAAAAGGTTTATAATATAAAATCACCGAGGTGAGTATAATACTTTGCATTTTGAGCTACTGAAAGCATTTGTTAAGCTTAAATTATTAGGCTAATGGTTAGATGTTCTTTGGATGAAAATTTTCTTATGCCGTGCGTGCTTAAAAGTAGGCAACGGCTGAGTATTAAATGGGAAAGTACTACCAAAAAAGTTTCTATAATCTTATGTATTCTGCAATTCTTATCAGTAAAACCTTCGAATGCAATTCTGGTACCAAAAAGCTCTTCAGCAAAGCAATTAACCGTTCAAAAAATTTCTAAATATTTTTTATTGGCAAAAATCTTGCCAAAATATTGAACAAAATTTTATAATATTTTTTGAAAATATACTTATGTACATATAATGAAAATTATTGAAGTCACTCCACTGTAAACCTTTAACAAGCTCTTCAAAACAGCAGCCATAAATTGCGTTCGACCAAAACCTTTTCTCCTCAGATAAGTACACTTCAAATATACCCCCCTCTGTGCGTCAATACACAATCATTTAATTTATTAAATTCGAATTTCCTTCAATCTTCAAGTCAAATAAGAACATTTTATTTGCTCTAATCTACTTTGGGTCGAATTGGAAGAAAGGCTGCTGCCGAGTTTTGTGCGGAAAACCACCCCCTCGTAAATAAATGAGTGTATTGATAGGATATAAGAAATCGGCAGAGTAAAAGTATGATTATAAGCTTACCTATTGTGTACCGCTGTATGTATGTTTATGCACTTTGACCCTTAGTCACCCTCATACGCTCATTATTGGCCATTTGTGCTGAGCGGCACGTTGCGCCAAGTGTTAAATAAATTTTCTTACGGACTTTTATTGGAGTTGCGCGAAAGCGGCTGCCAGTGCATTCGCGTGAAGTTTTGCAAAAATTACAAAAAAAGCAAGTTTTTGCAATGTTGCAAGTTACAACTCAGAAGAAAGTTGGTGAGCTGAAAGTTTGATTTAACGAGCTTGTGCCATACTTTTGTCTATGTATTATATAAATATGTGTATCTGCTTAGCAAAAGGATAACCCTTATTTACTGTGCCAGCATTCTAACGTGCAACATATGTTGCAAGCATGTACAGCACACGTATTCCAGCTTAGCAGCGACGAACGGAAGTGTCAAGTGTGTTATTTCGCTTACTCTGCGCCCCTTATTTATCTATTTTTTCCAGAATTGCACACAGGACATCTATCCTAACTGTAGTGGTGTGGCATACAGCATGTGTGGCATGCTGTTTGCCACATTTATACATTTAATTTCGTTTTATTGATCAGTGGAAATGTCGTTTTGCAATCTCTTAACGCTGTAGAGCCCAAGTGCATCGTATTAACGGTACCCTGTCATGTGTGACAGCACTGAAAATACTACTACTTGCCACATGTCGCACATTGTGAGTGATTGTCCGTTTTTTTTATTATTTTTGTCGCCTGCAGCGCGGAGATTTCCAATTTTTTATTATTATTATTTCTTTTTGTTGTTGTTGCTTTCTGACACGTTTCGTTTATTTGCACTTAAGAGCGCGCTTGCAACGTGTAGCGCTGCTATCCAGCTCTATTTCGCACATTTCCAACACATTCGATTGATTTACGCACTTTTTAGTCACATGTCCGGCGACATTACTCAAATTTACGAGGATCCTTCGACGCTTTCATTGCGTGAGATTTACCGTCAGTGCACTCTTTATTGCTTCCCAATCATCCGAGTAGCGCGCATTAATTTTTTATTGCTTTTTAACACTTTTCTCCGTTCGTTTTTGTTGCACATTCGCCTGCTAAGCGCATTTTTGGCACACGTGACACGCGTGCAGTTATCGCATGCGTTCGCGAAATGCCGTTAAAATGTGTCACCGGGGCACAGGGTGAGGGTGTTAATGTAATTTCGGGAATTTGTTGGGTTAATATAATTTTTGTGTTGTATGTATTTCTCTAAGAGTGAGTGAAGATGATTTTTTACGCGACAATAAATGGGTCAAGGCAAATGTAATGAAACAGGGGATGTTGGCGAAATTTACATTACGCTTAAAATCATTGCCAAATAATGTAATTTATTTATTTTCATGTTTTCTGTTTTTCTTTTTTTTTGTTGAACACCTATACAAATTGGCAAATTTTTGATATTTGGTGTGAAGAGCTCGATCCAAAGCTTCGAAAAATATCCCAGATTTCATAGGAGGACATGAATTTTCCAAAACGATATTTTTCAAACCTTGGAATTCTACCTTCATAAATCTTCAAAAACACATAAAATGTTAACTGGAACTAAAAAAAAATGGAGAAAAATCCGCCTATACTGCTAACGACTTGGATCTCTCCAAACTCTCTCGTAAGAAATTTTTTAAAACGAATATTTAATTATGAAACTTTACTGAGTTTCCATCGATAGTGAGTTCGCAGAGTCTATTAAAAATTGGTGTCAAGTGTAGGCTACTTCTTTTGGACCTAGGGACCCAACTCCATCTGGTACCGCGAAAGACCAAAACTTAACCTAACCTACTGCGTATCCAAGAATAATACATTTCTAGACTTATCCGTCAGTTCTTTTCCTCTATATTTTCAAATATTTTCAGTCTCATTTGTCAATATACCTGTATTTAATATTCCTAATAAATATTTATGGTTACGCTGAAATAAGAAACAGCTAGCAAAAACTCGAAACAGAGAGAGAGGGACAGTTTTTTTTTGAAAATTTGTTCTTTTGATCGACAGAAATTGAACTTCTCCATTCAAATGTAAGATTTTTCGTATTTTTGTAACATATCGCTCTCCAAATTAATTTTATTTACATAATGTTCAAGTGCCAATAAGACAAAAGACCGCTCGAAGTAAAGAACATATTGCTGCTGTTCAGACAAGTCTTGCTGAAGAACACAATTTGTCGATTCCGAGAATTTGGATTGTTTCATAACACAATCTGGCGAATTTTGAGAAAAGATTTGGGCTTTCCTCCGCATAAAATTGTTCTCACTCAAGAACTGAAACCATTGGATCACCGTAAACGTCTGGAGTTTGCCTTGCAACAACTTTAAAACGATAACTAGCTTTAAAAGAAAATCATCTCAGATAAGGCTCACATTCATCTCAGTGGTGCGGTAAATAAACCAAACTGTCCAATCTGGTACGAAGAAAATCCACAAATTATCCATGAACAACCAATATATTCACCTAAATTGACAGTTTGTTGTGGTTTTTGATCTGGTGGAATCATCTGTCGATAATTTTTTCGAAAAGTGAAGCTGGTGACATCGTCAATAGAGCGGTGTAGTTCGATGATAAACCAGACCCTCTTCAAGCTTCAGAAGTTAATATTGAAGGTGCTTTTGATGACATATGCGTCGTTTGGGTCAAGCAATTCGAAAATTGGATTAAATCCTATTGGTTCTTGCAAAATTCGTGGAGTTCCGTTTGAATGATGCTATGTACCATGTCACACTACATTGAGTCTTCGCGACTTTTTTGGCCAAAACTCAACTGATAACCTTCCGCAACCACGGTGTTCGACTTATTTGGCTCCATGCGTCTACTGGCTATTTATCACACTCTGAAAGCCAATGAGGGACGCCGTTTTGACACGATTGAGTAAAAACCGAATAGAAGATTGTGTTGAAGGCTATACCGGCAAAATACTATTCCAACTATTTCGAGGACTGGAAAAAGTGTTGGCAAAAGCGCATTTTATCAGACAGGGAAAAAAAAAGAGAATGGCAGTACTGTGGATATTGAATTCTTCTAATAAGCTTAAATTCATTTATTTTTCTATTGTCCTTCTCAAAACACATGTGATTGATTTATCAAGTTTCGCACTTGAAGGTTGGATCAGAAAGGTCTATAACATTTATAAAATCCTCGAAGAAATCTATTTCCTTTAAAAAATATTTTTTTGCCAGCAAAGTGATGATTTTGTGGCAAAAATTCTTTTTACTTAATTATTTTGACTTTTGAGAATGGAAAATACGGGTAGAAAAAATTGTCACGAAAAAGTTACGCCTCTAACAAAACTATCATATATTTTTATGCTTTTGCTTGAATACTCCTTTTACCCGTGACCAATTCAGTAAATTACATAATTCACTGGAAAATGTCTTGCCAAGTGATTTGTAATTGAATCTTCCCAGCTAGCGGTAAACTTAATTCATGAAAAAAATTCACACCCACCTAAGCAACTCACAGAAAGCATAATCAGCAACCCCCGTACTTTTCGACTTGTGCTCCCTCGTAGAAATCCAAAAATATGTCAAAATAATAGAAGTCTTCATTTGCAGACATTGTCTTGCCATTGTCGAAAAGCTGAAAATACCAGAATCCACCAAAAGTTAGCACAACAACAATTCTAACATGAGAACCGGCAAGTAAATGCAGTGGCAACAAACAAAAACACAAAAAAGAAATCAACAACAAAAGACATTGCCAGCAATTACACACAGAACATCACAGAGCGAGAAAAGCAAAGCTGCGTGGCTTTGGGGTGCTAAATTGACATAAAACAAAAGTATTATTAGTGCCAAGCCTCACCCACCCTCCTTTATGGTTATAATTGCTGCATTTCAACTTTTTGTTTTCGTTTTCGTGCGTTCTCTTTCCATCGACGTTTATGAATTTAACCCTCGGTGATTGGGACTGATTGGGCTGGTGAGAAGCGCAGCAATAAAGTAGCAACATAAAATCATATGCCGTCGCCGCAGCCACCAGCCACCAGCGGACGTTAGACTCGTGACTCGAGCCACCACCAGCCGCGAGCATAGCGGATCAGTGACGGCGGCAGCGCGACCGAATTGTGGCGGCGACAATTTAAATCAGCCTCATAATTCTCAATTGGGACACTTCCACAGTCGATTTTTATGTAATATTCCAAGTGACTGTTGTTGTTTTTGGTGCTATATTAATTTTTTATATGCAAACATGCAATGAGTTGAAATGGGTAAAGGTTACGAGGGGACCATGTGCTCTGTTGTTCTCTGCTCATTCTCATTTGTATGTTTGTATGAGTAGGGCACAGTTGATGACCTTGCGCTGTGAACTTTTTTCAATTTGTATGTATATGTATGTATGTGTGAGTACTTTTGGCTCTGGCAATTTGTTACCCTTCGGGCTTCGTGCTGAAATGCAACCATGTGCTGCAATTGAAGCAAACATTTGTTATTGGTTTTTTGTTGTGAATTGTTTGTAATATTATCTCAGGTGAATTATCGGTGACTTGGGTGTGGTATAAAGCTTACTCACATTTTAATAAAAAATAAAGTCGTTTAACCGTAGCTGAGCTCACAATATTTAATGGATAGATTAATAAATCGGCTATTAATTTTAAAAAATTTTCAGTTGCCTTTATGTCGGGAGTACGGGAGGATCTACGAAAAATGGTGACTGGCGAGAGGCTTTAGTGTATGAATTTATCAGAAATCCAGATACGAATAAAAATTATTGTATTATAGAAGATCAATACAGTGATGATGGAGGGATGATTTTTGGAAAAATTCCAGCAATGCAAAAAAATGGTTTTTCTGATAAACTACAACAAGTAATTGTCACAGGCTTCTCTTGAAGCCAACTTTACTCCATTAAGCGAGTTCTGCATTGATCGAAACAAATGGTAGGCCGATGGTGCAAGGGCAGGACTATAAGGTGGATGCATCAAAACTTCCCAGCCAAGCTCTCTCAGCTTTTGCTGAGTCATCAAAGATGTGTGGGGTCAAGCGTTGTCCTGATAGAAGACGAACCCCTTTCTGTCGATAAGTTCTGGCCGTTTTTTTCGATTGCTTGCTTCAATCTCATCAGTTGTTGATAGTAAAATGTAGAATCAATCGTTCAGCCAGGCTGTAGCAGCTCATAGTGGTTGATTCCTTTCCAATCCCGCAAAACACTCAGCATAACCTTTCGAGACGTCAAGCCTAGCTTTGTGATCATTTGGACCATGATCTTTTTCGCACATTATTGTCGTATTTGATCCACTTTT
The DNA here is from genome assembly GCF_023373825.1 of Bactrocera dorsalis. NCBI lineage: Eukaryota > Metazoa > Arthropoda > Insecta > Diptera > Tephritidae > Bactrocera > Bactrocera dorsalis. The sequence continues at coordinate 68,024,589 of NC_064306.1, forward strand.
CATCTCCTGTTACCATTCGCTTCAGAAATGGTTCGATTTCATTTCCTTTTAGCATATGGTATGACACAATCTGCCACGACATTTATTGACAAAATACGAAAGGACCAATATTTACATTCCTAATTTTTTGCCCAACAAAAAAAATCAATCAATTCTCCTCTAAGCAATGATCAGTTGAGGAGAAGGAATTCCGAGTTTTCGAAATTAGCTGTTTTCCCAAAATGACATTCCTTATACCATTCAATACATATTGCTAATAACTTCATTACACGCTCCTCAGTTCTCAAGTAAAAACTATCGACCATACCTTTGCTGCCTTTTAAAATCACTCCATCAATTTCTATAGGGCTTAGCTTTAGAACTATCAAAAGTCCAGCTGCTACCCATTACTACTTTTGAATTTATATAAAAAAAATACTTGGAAGTTTAATATCGTCACCTAAAATGCAAAATATCGTAACATCACTTTTCATAAGTTTAAAGACGAAGTAAAAAACGACATATAATAATAGAAAGCACACATATTGTAACAGAATTAGACTTTTGGTTATAAATGGTTATATATTGGTTATAAAGTGGTTATATATTGGTTATAAATGGTTATATATTGGTTATAAAATGGTTATATTTACTATATAGTGAATCATAACCATAAAAAAAACTCAATTTTGACTTTTTGATGATACTTTGTTTTGCATTTTAGGTGACGATATAGTTATCTTAGCGTCAAAATATGTTATTTATTTACAGTTATCTTTTCTTCCGAACTTGTTGATTATCTTATGAATATTTTAACAAAATGTCCATCATAATATATCTTCATATTTTTTTTAATTTTATAATCATAAAATAAATATTTATGCACAAATATTTTAATATTTTCTTTTTGTTTGTTTACTTGCAGGTAAATACAAAATTATAGCTACAACCATAGCAGCAGTTAACTGAGACTTCCTTAGCCCATTTATTTCCGGCAAGTACTAAGAAACTCTAATAATAGTTGCTATCCGGTTAAGTACTTAATTTTAATTATTTTAAGCAGCTAAATGAAAAGCAAAATTATATCATTCGCTTATGAATGCTATATTTTTATGGCGCACAGCTTAAATATTTGATGAGTAACTACTTCTGATCCACTTATGAGCTGCCATAAAGTGGGCAAACAAACTTACATTACCAAAATACATATATACATACCTATATATATACATAAATATTTATGCAAAGATTAGCAGATGCGCAGCCATATATTTCTTCATAACAGTGCTTAAGTGCTAAGAAATTTATTGGACTACTTTTCGTTAAGCTAAAATGTAAACACGGAAGATAATTCACTTCGCTGACTTCATAAAAAAGTCTTCAATATTTATTTACATACACATATCTTGTATGTAAATGTATTTGCACATGTAGTACTTATGTACATACATAAGTATATGTAAGTTCCACAGGTTCAAAAAGAATGAAGCAACAGCAAAGTATTACGCTATTAATGGTGTGAAAGACAATTCAAGTAATTTTTCAGTAAATAAACACATTCGAATTTAATTAATGAACTAATTGCCTAACTAATGGGCTATTTGAAAAGCCTATAACTCATTGTCGTCGATTTTATACTTTTCACTTTATATTTTAGCTTCAATTTAGCAAATATTAAGCGATTTCTGTCAGCTGATTCTAAATTCATCACCATCTAATTTCGCTATGAATCATGTTTCAATGGGGTGGGACCATGCGCGTTAGGTTAGTGGTTTTCATGGAACATGTTAAGAGGTGGTTAGAATCATGCGGGTACTCTTTGCATGTGGGACATTAGTTTGGTATGTCGTGATCGACAGTTATGTGGATAAGTGGGAAGTATGCCAATGAAGAGCCAGAGTCACTCAAGCTTCGCTTCAATATTTCAATGCCACACGAGACCGATGTTATACGAAGGATAGTAAAAGGGTAGTATTCGGATATTATAACTCTGGAAAAGGCCATAATATTCGACAAGGCATCAGTAATTATCCACCTTCACCGCCATACAAACATATTCTAACCTCAAAATAATTAAGCAACCATTTTATAAACACTGTTTCGCTAGTCAGCCTTTTATTAACGAACAAAATTTTACATTGGAGTTTTAAACGTCCCCTGAAGCATAATCCCAGCTAACTCCGGCACCGCGCTAGTAATCCTCCAACACATTGCACGAAGTTCCACCGCGCGAAATCGAGCTTTTGCGTGTGTGTATCCTTATTATAACCGAATTGTGTGGGATTTGCGACGCCTCCGCGGCATCCGCATTAAATGCATTATAACACTCGGTGGACGGTGTTGATGCAACAAACACACACACATATGTAGGTAGTCATTAAAAGCTCCCGAATCCACCTACCCGTACGCCTACCAGCCCGTAGGCGGCATTTTTCGAGAGCTTTTACTCGTACACTACTCAGCTGGTGGCTGCCACATGCCACAATCGTTGTAAAGTGGTCGCCACTAAAAATAATTTGACGCCAATGCAATATTCAAGTGACAATGACAGCAATAACACAGCAACAACAACAACGCCAGCAGTCATAACAATAATGCAAAAGTAGGGATAATTGACAAGAAGAAGCGTTGGTGGCATGCAGCAGTGTGGCAGACAAACTGCAATGCATATGACACCAGCGACGAATTGACAAGTACATCGACAGCGGCTCGGCTCTGCTCGTTCAATAGCCGAAAAATGCAATAAAGCCGGAAACAAAGCAGACGCTCAACTTCCACAACAGCAACACCAGCAACAGCAGTGTGAGCGGAGCCTAGCAACAAACGCCAGCAAATTGCCGCTGACTGGCGAAGTCTGGGCAACAAAAAGCCACCTTCGTGCGCAAACATGCCGATCGAGTGCATTGCTTCGCATGTGTGCATACGAACAAATTGCCACAAAAGCAACAATGCCGTCAACGCATTTGCGTGCAACTTCAATTGCTGCGACGTGCACTGTGTGTATGTATGACTGTGTGCGAAAACATGCTTGCGTCGCATGTAAAGGACCCAGCACAATGTTAGGGTTAAGGTTGCAAAAATGCTGTTGCATCAACATTACCACGTTCGATGCTCACACTCACGCCCCTTACTGCTTGGCGTTGCAGCTGAAAAACATATGCATTTTTATTCGTATATATGTATGTATGTATATGCATACGTATGTATGTGTGTGCATGTGGGGTATACTTTGTTGTGCGCATTCATAGTCGCTTAAAAGTTGCACAGACAGCAATTTTCGGTTGCAAGCATTCCACTCACCGACATCCACATGCACATTCCATTGATTGTGTGGCATTTCGTTAAAAATTGTTTAAATAAAAATAGTAAATGTCGAAGATTTCAACATCTAATTTCGAAAAGTTTATCTTATTTTAAAGTCTAACGTTGTGACATCCCTCGATCTTGGTGGTCAATCCACCTGACTCAAAACGTGAAATTAACTGCTCACCGAAGTGTTCTCTCAATAAAGTGGCACCGTCTTGTTAAAACCAAAAATCGCAGAGTTCAAGAGCTTCAATTTCAAGTATCAAACAGTCGGTTATTATGGAGCAATTAATGACGATTACGTTCTCCCCGGCATCAGTTTTGAAGAAATATGGACCGATGACTCCAGCGGCCCACAAACCACACCAAACCGTTGTTTTTTTTTTGGATGCAATGGCAGCTCTTGAATCTCTTCGTCTCAAATGCGGCAATTTTGCTTTTACCATACCATACCCATTAAGCCAAAATTGGGTCCCATCGCTGAACAAAATTTGGCTCCAAAACGTTGGATCTTCTTGGAACTTTTCAAGAGTCCATAGAACGATATACTTGGAAAGTACGAGCGTTTGCACGTTTTCAATCTAAGATCTGGACTTAAAATGCGCCAAGTGGTTCCATACGTCAGTCTGAGTTGCTGTGAACGGCACCGAATCGACTCCACCGTTTTCATGAAGTTTCATCAAAAAGTTTTTACTTAAAATCTTATAGACAGCAAGTTTAAATTGGCAAGTTCCTCCATTGGCCAAACAAATTCGAATTTAAGAACTGCGGAACTGTAGAGTTGGGTCGAACAGAAATTAATAATTTTGAATAATTCTCCCGAATTGACAGTCGTTGGTCGAATATCAATCCGAATCCCTTCCGATCAGGTAGACCCGACTAATGAAAAGGACTGTAGAATACATATCATATCAAATATCTAGGCATTTCGCTACTGAATTCTGAGGAACCGGCCTACTCATAGGAACTTTATCACCCATTACCTTAACTTTCCCCAGCACTGGAGTCTCCTGAAGTCTTGCACGTCATTGCCACGCTATCTGTGCCTAGGTTATCACCAAATCGCATTCCTTAAAGTGCAGCCCCAATGCAACTACCCTGAGAGAACAATCCTAGTAGCGATGAACTTGTCGCAGTCAATCACACAACGCTACTAAAAAATTTTGAGAAATCCACACTTTCTTCAGGACTCAAGTGTTGGACCATGAATTAACCGCACGATCGTCAAATATTCGTATTAATTCTGGATCAAAATTCAGAGTTACGAAGAATTAAACAGGCCGTTTCTCAAGTTGGTGTTCTTCTGCGTTACTTTTAAACTTCTAAATCTCGAAACTCGCCCAAACGCCAGAGCGTGTTTCCATTACGAGTATGCCATAGGCTGATGATGGCACTTGTGCTTGAACGTTCTTTCTAGATACTTCACAGCAAGCAGCTTAAAACGCCTGCTCCATCAAGAATAAATACATTTTAAACTGAACAAAAACTGATTAGACCTAAACAGAGCCTAGATATTCGCTACAACAAAAACAACATGCTTGGATAGGCATTAAAATGGGCTCTTAAAATGTTCGAATACCAAATATTCTTTGGTACTAAAACTACGGGAAAGCTAATAAGGCACTAAATGAAGAGATTGCATTCATCACGCGTGGGAGGTGCCAAATGTGTTTTTTTCTTTGTAGTCTTTCTAATTAGTAGAACTCAAATTTTTGGAAATATGAGAAAATTAAATTAAATATTATATTTTCTGATTAATATTAATATCTTAAGCAGGTAGCAACTCTGGTTCGAAATAATATTTTAAATATTTGGCAACTCTGTAAAAATATTTGATTGAAATTTGCTCATTGATTTCACTTAAATATTATATAAAACCGAAAATATTTAGGCGACATTTTTTTATCTTTTGAAATAAGTGGCAACTACGTAATAAAAAAAATTGTATGAAAGCTTCTGATAACAATCAAAAAGCACAATTTCGGGAATGACCGCTTTTAAGCAAAAAACCTGAATGCATTTCATACTATATTAAACCATCTGGAAGAACACATCCAAAATAAGCATAGCTGAGAGTAACCATATCGTAAAATAATGATTTGAAAGCGTCTGCGAAGAACTCCAGTTTATTTTTGAATAATTTTAGTGCTCTCTTTAAATTTCGAAAATGCAATATTATAAGTAAATCATTTCAAAATAGTCTCTAGCACCAATCTCGGTATGCCTGGAGTGCCCCAAGAGCAAATCTTTCTAAACGAAATCGGCTATGCATCAGCTAAATATGTATATACTCATAAGCATACTTATGCACCAGCACTACCACACAGACACTGTAACTGCACTGAATGCATACCTGCACTCGAAAATATCCAACATTCCATATGCGTTGCAACAACGTTGTGGCAATTAAGCTCGTGTGGCAACAACCAACACCAGCCGCCACGCCCACTTCACAATCGCTCAAAAGCACACACACACACACCAACAAATATCAGCAAACAACTGCATATGTATATATAGCAATTTGTTGTTGTTGCTGTTGAAACTCCCTTTTTTGCTTGTGCTTTGTTTGTTTGCTCATGCATTTGTTGTTGTTGTCGCTCGTTTGCCAAGTGACTAATGTTTGCTGTCGCCGTTCTTTGCCACTCATTTGCTGGCATTTCTGTTGCCATTTCTGATTGTTGAGCGCTCGTTGTTTGTCGCTTTGTTTGTACGTCGCTTGAAGCCGCCACAACAAGCGGCGCACACCCCGCACGTTCGAAGGTGCGGCACTCCGTCCCCCGCGCTCATTACAACAAAATTTCCCAGACAAATGCAAATGCCATTTGTTGTTTCCTGCTTTTATTGTAAATGCTGCAAATGACATTGCCATTGCTGTTGCCACTCCACTCAGCAGTTGTTTTTACTGTTGTTGTTGCTATTATTAGTATAATGCCGGCGTATAGACTTTGGCATTTGCCTCTGATTGTTTTGATGCTGTGAATGGACTTTGGAGCACTTTTTAGTTTACTTATCATTTTCATATTTGTCTATTAGACACACACACACACATATGCATTCATATATGTATATATGTGTTGTATATAATCTTTATATATGCATTTATTTTCCAGCACTCATTTATATTTGCACAAAATTTCTCACCCAAACCGAGTTGATCTCTATTGACTTCATGCTGTTGTCTTCTTGTGGTATTGTAGTTGTTTTTGTTGTTGTTAAAGGTGAAGTTTACCTTCTAAGAGTTATGAATTCTTAATGCCGATTCGTCTGTCAACACTTGCCCTTGGAGTGGCAGTCATGCCGAATACACACACATACTCACCCCAGAGTCACTACTCCGAGTATTATTTACTTATGGGTGTTGCTGCTAATTACCAAAGCAGTGTTCACCGCCACCAGTCGCTCTCGAAAAGTTTGTCTTGAACTTGAAATTGTGAAAGGTGGAAATTGTTTTGAATTTTAGATTTTTAGATTTTTTGAAATCATATTTCCATTAATATGAAATGCTTTGTGCCTCAAAGTGTTTCATGTTTTCATATTTTCCGCATCGAAGTAGAGAAATCGAATCTTTTAGCCTCATTCACTTCTTGAGTCAACTGATTATTTAATGGCATCAGATCATGAAAAACTTTTTCCAGTATAATTTCAAGTTTTTTTTAAATTTATTTGCGAATTTATTTGTTTTTGAAAATTGTTTAACATTTCAAATTTCGAAAATTGCCTGGAATTGAATTTTTGAAAATTCTCCCGAAAAGTGCTAAAACTGTTGAGAAGATTCTATAATATATTTTTTAAATACACAAATAACATTTTGGCTTTAGGTTATTGATGATTGATATTACTTTTAATGAACACATGATTAATGACATTCCTCTTCGACCAAATTCGCAACAAACTTAAGGGTAATTAATGACATGTAAACAAATTAGAATATAAATAGCTTGACCACGAAATAATATGATAATGTAAATAATACTAATAAAGTAGAATAGTATTAAGTGATATTCTCGTTTATTTACAATATTCATTCATATTCATATTATTTACTGTATAGCGTACACATAAAAAAAAACATTTTTTGCTGTAATTTTTGCGGTTTTGTGGCTAAAAAGTACGACTTGATTTTATTTAATCGGTTATGTAACATAGTTAATTAATTTTACTTTATTTACCATATTGATATTGTAATAAATTAGATGATTAGCATGTTTTGTTTAGTACAATAACAAAAAAAAATTTAAAAGGGATGAATTCAAGGCCAAATATGGCCAAGTTCAAAGCATTTATAATTCAATCGAATTCAATTTCATTAATTAAGTCGCAATTCACCAAAAAAAGCTATAATTGAATGGTTCGAGAGAATTATGTCAATAATTCATAGCTAATTATATGCATACATATGTAAGTATGTATACACCCATGTGTTTGTTAGGGCGAGCAAAAAATAACGAATATGTGGGCTTTGCCAAACCTACAAACGAAGACATTTTTTTCACCTTCCAAAGTTTTTTAGCGGTTCTATCCACTTATAAGGCACAAAATACGAGGTTTTTCTGATTTTTTTTAAGAGACTTTTATTTATTTTACGTGTAAAAATAATTTACAATTATTGAATATATTTTATTTTATTAAACGGCTATTGATATTAAAAAACTTTAGGTTGCCTTGTTCCGAGAACCGATCTCCAGGGGGAGCTCCGATGTTTCTGCTTACAATTAATATCTAAAATACAAATACCAAATACTAAAACAATAAATAAATTCAAGTTCTGATCGAAGTACTAGTCAAAATTTTTATTATTAGCAAAATGGCGTCCTTCGAAGTAGGATGGAGTCGTTTGTTATAAAAAATATTTTCACTTCAGAGTGCCTTTGAAAATCAAAATTATTAACAAAAATCCCCTTCCTACGATCATTAACTGACACTTATGTGTGTCTAATAAGTTTGTGTGGAAATTTCCACCCGATTGGTCCAGTCGTTTCGGAGAAATGTTTCTTATCGACTCTTAAAGCCAAAAATACCTACAAACAAGCTCGCAGCTTCTAGCTATTTGCCAGATGCAATTCAAATTTTCAATGAATTTTTCAAATACTATATGTACACTCTCGACCTATCAACAGGATTCGTTTTTTGAGCAATTGACAAATTGTGTTGGATGAAGCGTAAACAAATTGTTTACAGTAAATTGTTCATGCTATATTGAATATATGGTTGTCACACAAATGCCTATACTTGTTGCAATCTTACAATAAGTCAGATCACAATCTTGTAATATCAGTTTGCGCACAGCAGCAATAGTTTCCAGAACAACAACTAATTTTCGATGACCGTCCTGAAGCTCGTAGTGGGTTGATGTACGAACTCGATTGAATTCACCATATCATAGATAAAGACTGGTCTTTGATTGACCTTCATCACCAAAGACTGAATTAAGTTCATCAATATACACTTGATTAGTTAATCGATGTCGAAAGTTGCTTAAAAAAATTGTGTGAAAATATTCGCGATTTGATTCCATTTTTTTGTTAAGATGAATATTTTGAGTTACTGTAAACAACACAAATAGTGCTCATATGTTAAAGCGTACTGAGAATGTATACCATCGAACATGTCAAACTTTACGAACACTTACTCACAACTTTGAGTTGCCAGATTGCAACACTAGGATTGCCAATTCGCGAAATATAAGAGGTTACGTTTAAAAATCTTTGAATTATAAAATATTCCACTAAAGGTACCCGGAAATTGTAAATAAAACGTAAAATATTTAGTTATTCATCAATATTTATTTTGTCACCTTCAAATATCTTCTTTACCATTTGTAATACACTTATGCCAAATATGTTTCCAGTTCTCGAAACACTTCTCATAAGTACTTTTTGGAATGGCCCTCAGGTCCTTCAGCGAATTTTGTCTTATCTCTCCAATCGACTGAAGACGGGTACCACGGAGCGGCAATTTCAGTTTGGTGAACAAGTAAAAATGGTATGGAGCTTAATCTGGTGAATACGGTGATAGATTGATGACATTTGTTGCGTTTTTTGGCTTTAAATTCGGTAACAATCGGGCTCGATGCGATGTTGTAGTAACATCGTGTAATATCCATGAATTGTTCTTCCGTTTTCGATGGATGTTCTCAAGCAAATACCTCAATAGCGCCAAATTGAACTCCTTTTTGGCTATCTCTCCCTCCGGACAAATTCATGATGCACCAAACCACAAATATCGAAAAATACAATGAGCATCACCCTGATTTTTGTGGTTTTTTTGGTTTCGGCTCGTGTTTTCCTTCTATTCCGCTGATTGGTTTGCATGCCAAACTCATAAACCCATGTCTTATCGGCAGTTATAATGCTCTCCATGAATGTGGGATCGGAATTCACACCATCAATCTTATTTAAAAAGACCTTTTTATGTTACTCTTTTTGAAAAAACTTCAGCTTTATCGGGACGAGTCGAGCGTTTCATACCCAAAATATGCACGAAAATCATTCGAACGGACTTGCGACAGTCAAGCTCCCTTCCAATCTCTCTAACACTTGCGTGACGATTTTCAATCATCATATCTTTCGCTTTTTGAATATTATCACCAGTTGGAGAGGTTGCAGATAGTCCAGAATGAGGTATGTCTTCAACGATCTCTTGATGGTCTTGGAAGGCTTTGTACCACTCTTAGGCTTGCGTTTTTCATAAAACTGTATCACCGTAAGCCTTTTCCAACATTTGCAATGATTCCGCACACGAAATTTGGTTATAAATACAAATTCTTTATTCGATATTTCTACGTTATTATTATTTATTTGCTTCGAAAATTGGTTTGAGCGCATGCAAAAGTGTATAAATCTTGATGGAGAATATTTTGAAAAACAATAAAACCTTTTTCGTTGATAAATATTCCGATTTTCATTATTAGGCCAGAAATATATATAGCAGCCCTCGTATCATTCAAAAAATTGCAACGCACTACTGAGGTGTACCGACTTAAGCAGCTGCTATAAACAAACTGGTGGATAGATAGCGCTTATATTTGGTATAGTATGTAATTAAGGACAGTCCTACCAACTTCCCAAAATACATTGTTTTGAAGTATCATTTACCTGGGGTACAATTTCCGGGTCCTCTTTTATCGCAATATATATATATATATATAGGTTCCTGATAACTCATATATTTGGCATTAATTTTTTTATGCTCACCCTAATGTATGTATCTGTACGTACATATATAAAAATATTTAACAAAAAATAATTTTTTGTTATAATTTTTCTTAGAAATATTTATCCATAAAATTAACAATTTTTGCGTATTTACATTTTGTTACACGCCATTTAACCTCAATCTCATTTGACTTAATTTGATTAACGCTTACTTGGTCTGGTTTGATTTTTTGCGGTGGCGACAACATTTCACAGCTTTTCGCACAAAAAAAACTGCGAAAAAATCAGTGCAAATAAGGCACACAAACAAAGTAATTAGATCGTGTATTTTGTATTACTTGCTTACTTACATATGTAGCATACTCGTATATAAACACATATTCATACACATGCATACAAATACATATATCGATTCATATATACCAGGAAATATGCGTATTTATTCGTGTCGACTTACAAAACTTAAGCAGTTTATGAAAAATGTGTGACACTACTCGAATTTCACGTGTTTGTACCGCAGTCAATAAGGGTTAATTACGAAAAGGGTTAATTGCAGTCAATGCAAAGTCATTAGTGCGTTCGCCAACTACCCCAACAAAAAAGCACAAAGGCGACAACATAGCACACACACATATGCATATGCAGTACTAAAGTTACGTAACTGCACATAAATCACACAAATGCCGGACGCTCTAATTGCCCGAGCGGTGAGCGGTGAGTGCATTGCTGCGCACAGCATTAACCCTTAATTGAAGCAATGCAGTGGAATCTTTGAACGCTCGGCTTTTGTTTGTTTATAAATCATGTAGTTGTTGCTTTTAAATGCATTATTTATACAACATTTCAATGTGTTTGTTTGTTTGTGTGTGTGTGTGTGGTGATGTCAATACAAAAAGGTGTTGAAATGTCAAGTGATTTTAATCATTCGCAAAGCAAATCGCTTATGTTTGCAAAGAATCGCGTTGCATGCAACAAATGCACAACAACGCACGCACACACTTATACAAATACATATACATACATGTGTAATGCAAGCAAAATAACTGTAATCGCCATTTCTTTGCGTCTGCAATGCCACAAAAGCGTGGCCATGTGCGGCAATCAACTGCTTTTCACACACACGCACATATGTATATATATATATGTATATGCATATGCACGCTTACATGTACATGCATTTTGCAATAATTAAATTTTTCGCCTGCTGCGGTCGCTCTAAAGCCCATCAACAGTAGAGCAGGCTTGCCACCAGTCGCCGGCTTTGGTCAGCATGCCGCGCTGGACCCTTGCAACATTCGAGTTGCTGTTGATTCTTCATGGCGGCGAACGCTTTTGCATACACATGTATGAGTATGTTTAAGTATGTGTGTATGTGCGCACATTGAGTTGTTTATTTTATGCAACCACTTCCTTTTGGGCCGTCCAGACCGGAACTCATGCCGCTTAAAGCGAGCTCTTCCTGTGCGCGGTACTTTACTCACTTCTACTGTTGCCAAGAGAGACTTAAATTGCAATCAAATTCAAAATAAAATACTTCGAAATTTAATGGTAAAATATATACTTCGGGAGCCCGCAGGTAGCTTACTTGCACTTCATTTGTCTTTAATCGCTACCTTCACTTGGAATCATAGAGTGTATGCAGCTTTTGGCATAAATTCGATACTCGTTTCATCCAGTGACACATTTTTTTGCACTTACCGTTATTGAATCTTCTTTGAAATATGAATCAAGTTTGTCGTGTAAAGAACTTGCATTATAAATTGAACTCAGCGCCATCTAACGGATTTGAGATTCTCAGAAACGCCTTTCTGGCTTTCAGAAACACAATCAGATAATTTAGCAAAATCGGTTCAGTGTTTTCGATCCATAAACAAATTTTAAAGAATTATATTCACTTTTGAAAAATTTTCAGTTCCCTTGTTCCCGTAGCCGATCTCCATGAGGGACCTCCGAAAAAAGGAGTCTGACAGTATGGCAGAAATTTGCAATATGAATGGGGTTAGTCACTTTGCGCTATTTCCGTTATAACTTGTCCTTAGCGCCATCTAACGGATTTTGGATTCTCAGAAGCACTTTTCGGGGTTTCAGAAACATAATTAAATAATTTAGAAAAAATCGGTTCAGTGTTTTCGGCTCATAAACTAATTTTAAGGGATGGATTCAGGGCTTTTGTAGAAATTTTCTTCGGGGACTCTGAAAACAGCGTTTCGAGAAAAGCTGATTACCAATTTTGGAAGCCGATTATACAATAGTATGATAGGTAGATCTACTGCTTCGGAGTGCAGCCTCCTTCAGAAATGTGATCATCCACTCAGATAACAGGGCTTCGATACTAGCCTTTAACTCATTAACAGTACGTTCAGTGTAGGTCAAGGTATGCCTAATAATAGCATCGAGTCTATGTAACTCTCTACTGGCCTTCAACAACACATACTTCCCTGTATACATTTAACAATTCTTTTACACCTACATCCATTAAACCCGCCGAAAGCTGTAGGATAAATTTAATTTTTTGGGCAATGAGCTCAGTGACGTTTTTCATGAATACACAATGAGCGCTTAAACCTGCTCTGATCAACATGTCTGCCCGCGTATACATGTTTTCAACACACTACGAGTATGTATGCACACATGCATACACACATATACACTATACACATGTATCCTTGGATATGACAGTGCGCTGTCGAACACTTAATTGAGTTATGCCGACATTGTTCCGACGCCATTGAAAATTTGCACGCAACAAAGTAAAATGCCCGCGGCTGCGTCCACTCATCCACGCCAGCGCCAGGGCAGGTAGTTGATGAATAGCTTTCATTTATCCACACATACGCCCATACTGTGCACATGTGTAAGTGCTAGTAAGTAAATTTTGTGAAATTAATATTTCATTGATTTTCATTTTCATGAATTATTTATTTAAGAAATTGAATATTATAACGGTAAATACCACGATTGAATTGTTATAGGGATTAATGAACGGCAGTTCATTTAATTATACATGTTGAATGCCTTTGCTGTTTGATTAGTCGTTTTTCTTTTCATATTATTATTTTGATATTGAATGGTTACCAGGCATTTTTTTAGGACTCTGGAAACCTCCAATATTGTTTAAAAACTAAATTTCATGACAGAATGAAAGGTCAGCTCGCCAAAGTCTTTTAACGAAATTCGTTCGAGTTAAGGCGATATCAAAAGAGTGAAAATCAGCTAGCGTGTCAGAAAATGGAGGTTAGGTTAGGTTATGTTCAATAGTTCATCCTCAAAATGGGAATCGCATTTGAATTACTTTATACAGCCCTTTATGAAGCTATAAAATAGAACTCTTGCAATCAGTTTTTAAGTCGACAAAGCAGGTTGAAGTCCAAAAATCTGCTTACAAATTTGTTTTATATTGCCCCCACCATCTCGGGATGTCTGAAAGTGCGAGCTCCGAAATGTTTAAGCCTCGATTTCGAAAAACCGTGACCAACAAGAAAGAAGTGTTGAGAAGTTTCTAGCTTTGGCTGTTAAAACTGTTATCCGATAAGATTTTCTACCATACCCTACGGACGCCGATGGGCAATAACTAGTTAGAACCCCTACAACAAGGTAAAGGCTAGCCTTACTGATGGCGCAGAGTTCACTAGACATCTTGTGATCTCCCTTGGGGGAAAATAATCTTGCGACAGTGTCAGAACTAATACTAGTCCAGAGCAAGGCAAGTTACCGCGAAGACCATACCCATTTCTATTCTACTGATATCTGGGTTATGATGTCCTTGTATGGGTTTACCCTATAGCCTGGCATCCAGAGGAGATAGAGACTTTTTCTGAGAAAAATGTATACCATCCCGAATATATAAGTATCTTTTCTGTGATTTTTGCGGATCAAAAAGAAATCCCAACTCCATATGACTGGCAATAAGTGGTCACAACTAAACAATCTGCAAATGTATCTATCGAGCAAAGTGTACCAGGGTGCCGGCAATTCTTTACTAACTTCATGTTTCCTCACTTTTTGAACTAAAACCTTCCTTAAAAAGTAAACATGAAGTGGAATTATTTACTTTTATGACTGAATATACACGAGCGACATCTATGTTTGACAACCAGGCAACAAGAGATGATTAACACAGGTGGTTAAAAAGAAAATAAAAATGTCTGAAAATATTTTCTGATTCATTTTATTTGTTTGGGTCGTTTTTCCACTGTACATGATTCCAGACATACGTTGTGACAAAAAGGTACCTGGACGCAACTCTAACAGTGAATTTTGTTTTATTTTTTTCAGTCGACTGAATATGGGTTCCACGGCAATTTCAGTTTGGGGAACAAGAAAAAATCACACCGAGCCAATTCTGATGAACAAGATGATTGATCAATGGTATTCATTGCGTTTTTGGCTGTAACTTCGGTCACAATCGTGGCTCCATGCGATGGTACATTATCGTCGTGTAAAGCCCATGAATTCTTCTTCCACAATTCCGACCGTTTGCGACGGATGTTCTCTCCCAAATGCCTGAATGCGCCCAAATATAACTCCTTATTAACCGTTTGTCCCTTCGGAACAAATCCATGATGTACCAAAACACGAATATCGAAAAAAACAATGAGCATCGCCCTGATATTTAATCAACTTTGCAGTAGTTCCATTGCGTTTGGCTCGTTTTTTCCCCTCCATTTCGATGATTGTTGACTTGTTTGCGTGTCAAATTCATAAACCCATGTCTCATCGATAATTATATTGCTCTCCAGGAATGTGGGATCAGCATGCGCACGATCAAGCAAGTCCAAAGATACCTCTTTATGGTACTGTTTTTGAAAAAAGTTCAGCTTTATCTGAACGAGTTGAGCAAGAACGAGTTTCGTACCCAAAATATACACCAAAATCATACTAAGGGACTCGCGAGAGATATCGAGATCTCTTACCATTTCGCAAATACTTGCTTGACGAATTTCAAGCACTACAATCCTATTTTAAACTGCCTCTTAACGTTTCAGAGATTTTATAGAATTATTTTTTCATAACCGAAATGCGCTGGAGGCTCTAATCATGTAGACTAAGAGGGGACTCCTGCATAGAAAACAAAGAGTAGGACATGTAGGGCAATGATGGTAATAAAGATGAGAATCTGGCCACTTCTTTAAACGCAGATACGAGTAACTGCCTGACTGCGAGTTATTCTCAGCGCCAAAGTACATAAATGGATTTATCAGTCAGTCAGTTATCAGGAGTTCGCAGCCACAACGGAGCTCATCTACAAAAATCTCCATGCCAACATAATTGAATTCGCCTACATCCTTTGAAGTCTTTGAAGAAATAAATCCGGCCTTAGCATATAACTAGACTGGCTTACACAAATGCATAAACAACTTGGCTGAGTGTGTTACCAAGCGCGGCGGATGAAAGCAAATGGCAACGCGTTACTGGAAAATTGATATTAAATTATATGCTGAAGTGGAAATTAAAAAGTATTTCATCATTTTCCGTTTCGCAGCCGCAGTGAGCTGCCAAACTTTGCCGCCTTTTCACATAAGTACAGGCAAGTTGCACAGCCGCAGACTTCGACAGGAACACTACGCGTCTCGAACGTTCATTGAACCAAAATGATTAATTGCATTTTCATAAGCCAAAACGATAGAGCCGACACCGACCGACGCCGCCGTTAAGAAAACTGCAGACGATTGCACAGGAAAAGCGGCAAGAAATTCGTATGTACACATTTCCAGCGCTTCCGCCAAAGTATCGTCGGGGTTGGGTGAGCAGCCAAAGGCAAGGCGGAAAGTTTACTGCAGTCGTAAGCCGAAGGCAAACTCGAAAAATCGCCGAGCTTGCGGTATTTACCAGGCTGAGGGTTGCTTTACTAGCCGGTAAGGTCTTAACGGTAAAGTAAATCAGCCAAGTAGGACGCACTAAAGCGCCGCTATGTGTGGACACGAAATGTTGGGGCGACCAAACGATGTCTTCGCTACGCCGTCGCGTTTAAGATGATAAATTAAATTGTTTGCCTGCGTTTGATGACTCGCCGACACGCACAGCCCAGCAACCCACTGACGCCACGGCGATGCCACAAACTGTTCGATGTGTTGCAGCGCGCGCTGTAGGAACGACACTGGCGTGTACGCACTGCGAAATGTGCAACCAAGACTGTGGGGGCGCCATATTGGGGATGAAGTGGAAATCCGTTTTTATACAATTTTGAGCTCGTAAATATGTATACATTTAGTGCCTTGTTATTGGTGTCTGCATAAACAATCAGAAGGGCGCTTTGAAATGGATACTAAACACATATTGTGTGGGCAGCGGGGGGATATGAAGACAGCTTAAGGTGGCCATAAATATTCATGTTGTAAGGAGCGCACTGCTTGCCACTTCATTTGGCTTAGCTTGGTAAACAAACATTGCGTATTTTGGGGCGCCCCAAAATTACGCTTGCTACTCAGTACCGCTCATTGTTATGTCGTCGCGCTATGCTGATTAGTTTCAGCCTTATACAAATATAACAGGCGTTAATGAATACTTAAGCTTTCTGTACCATAATATGTGGTTAACGAGCTTGCGCAGCACAGCGCTTCCACTATAACGGCAAATTCGGGTCGTTTGTTTATTTTGCAAGTAACTTACACATTTTAAGCCCCACTACCCACCTTTTTCCTCATCACCATTTTCCACCTCCTTCTTCTCCACTTTCCAGCTCCTCTTCCTCCTTCTTTAAAGTAAACGTGCGCGTTTTCACACATTCAGTTCGGACGTCTGTCAATGCGCATAATGAAGTGCCGAGTCGAGCTGTCAAAAATCGTTTTGCGTCAAACTTTCACTTAACTTCATACTCGTTTGTACCGTTTGTGCAATGTAATGCGCTCATCTTCGTCATGGCTGTTTTCTTAAACACACCCATGCACCGTTGGCATCTGTTTATTTTGTATTGTTGCGATTTTATCGCTTTGCTTTGACAGCTGTCATTCGGCGGTGTGTTTGTATAATGTGTCTTCCACTCCACCCCTCCTGCTCCCAGTGAGTTTTGATTAATGATTTACTGTGCCCACGATCTAAGCTTTTATTTACTCGTGGCGGAATTACAAGCGTATACTTGAACAATATTTTTACAGGCTTCGAGCGGCATGAACTCGCTGCCGGGTTGCAAGTGTTTGCTTTTCGCAATAATTGTTGTGTGGGCATATGCAGTTTGTATAGTTGGTTCCTCTTACATTGCTAATTAAAAGCTAAAGAAAACATTAAGTTTTTTTATTGTCTGGATCACGAAACAGCGCTGAGGACACTGAGTTATGATCTGTCCCAATAAGTTCCCGAAATATACCTATGAAGCCCCTAATGTCATTTCTGAGGTACTAAAAATTTTGGAAAAATTGTAAAATAATATATGTATGTAACATCAGACGAAAAAGTTTGTAAAAGTTTACTGTGGATTTGGTAGAGAGTTGCCACCTAATAAAGTTATACATATGTTTAAAATAAGAATAAAAAAGATTTTTGGAAAGGCTAATATATACATATGAAAGAATTCTTTTATAAAGATAAATTTTTTCGTAGGGTTGCCACCTATCGCAGAAAGTAAAACTGGAAATATTTTCGTGAAATAATTTACAGAGGTGAAATGTATTCGAAAAACTTTCAAAAGTTATAAATATATATATTTTTTTAGGGTTGCCATTTAACGAAGAAAGAAAAACTCAAAATTTTTTTCAAATATGTGTTCTGATTTGGAAGAGAGTTTCCACCTAACAAAAATGTATTTGAAAATGTTTAAAAATATGCATAAAAAACATGAAGCTTTTTAGGAAGCCGAATAGTATTCGAGAATATTTACTTTTGTAGGGTTGCCACTTATCGAAAAAAGTGAAACACAAAATACTTTCATGAAACAATTTAAAAACACAAAATAAAACATTTTAACAACACAGAATATGATAAACAAAATTTAAAAAGTGCTATATATTTGAATAGAGTTGCCACTTAACGAAGAAAGTAAAACTATTTTTTTTTTCAATTATCAGCCAGGTATGGAATGAAATTTAGAAGTTTACAATTAAAAAATTTGTGAAAAATTTTCAGAATAGAGTTGCCACTTGTAAAAAAAAAAATAACTTAAAAATTTTCAAATGTGTGTAAAAAATGTAGCATACAAGTAAGGAATTATACACATTTTGGAATAAAGTTGCCACCTGTCGTAAAAAAACGAAGAAAGTAAAATTCAATTTTCTTTTCAAACATCGGTCTGGTATGCATACTTCATATCGGAAAGGAATTCATAAAGTTCTCAGTTATAAAATTTTTGGAATAGAGTTGCCACTTATAAAAAAATTAACTGAAAATGTTTCAAATGTGTGTAAAAAATTAGGCATGTAAGAAAGCAATTATAAAAATGTTTGAATAGAGTTGCCACCTGTCGTGAAAAATTAATGCAAGATTCAATATTTTTGAAATTGACCACTTCTCTTGAATATATTGTGAATATCCAATATTCTCTATAGAGCTTGTTGTGAGATTAGGCTTCTAAGTAAGTTTAGACTGCATCAGTGAGCCTGAAATTCCAGAACACCTGCTAATTGACTGCATAGTAGTCTGTGGACGCAGTATAAAGGCCCTTGGATCCATGTTTCCAAATAGGAATCACATCAGCTCACTGTCACCTAGCAGTATATTGAAATGTATCAATATGTTAGGGCTAAGAGGGTCGTTGTGATTTAGGAGAGGGTTCCATAAACCTAAAGTCGCTGTACAATCCTCATCTATTTATCTTATCTTAAGTTTAGACAATATCTTATATTAACGTTCCAATAACCTCGAAATATTTTTAAGCAAAACGAAAGTAGTCTAATGTAAACATTGGAGTGTATCTCTATTCTTCTCATTTCGACTCTCTTTGATCTACATATGTATGTATATCGTTTTTGTAGGTAACAGAACCTTATTAGCTGATCGTACTCTGTGCCTATAAGAGGGAGTAGTTCTAAAAAAAATCTTCTCAACATTTTGAACAAGAAACTTCATACAGGTGTTGCCACATATACAAGATTATCAAAATAGGAAAAAACAGCAGTTTTATTCTATAAAAAAAATCGAAATTTATGCCAAAAAATATTATAATTAAACTTTTTCTTTAACACTTTGACTTTAACATACTTCGTTTAGTGATCGTAAGCAAAATAACTTAATTTCTCAAACTCGCTTCCCACTAACTCCGCTATGCCTGCTTGCCAAACACAAGCAGTAACATTAACTTTTTATGTAAACAAGTTGAGCGAAAGGGACAAAGTTTGTGGTGAGTAAAAATAATAAAATAGAGAGTCACTTTGTGAACTTTGTTAGACCGAAAGCCATGTGCTCTTCCCCGACAAGTATAAGTATAAAATTAGAAAATTGAAGTAGAAAGTTAGTGGACTTCCGGTAGACTAATGCAATCAGGATGCACGTTGCACACAAGCAGGTGGCAAGGCAACAAATTGTGTAAGCAAAAAGAGAGTGTGCGGTTTGGAGTACGCCGGCGAATAGAACTTTCATTTTTCGTTGCATAATTTTCAAAATTTATATATTATGTTCCCAATTTCACTGTCGCAAATAGCAAACTCGAATCACTGCGCAAACATTGCTTCCATTCCGGTTGACACGCTTCCTCTTCTTCCCATGCAATCGCAATATTTTGCACCCATAAGTACATTTACACCTGCTCGGGTTATTGTCTTGCTGCGCCGGGCCATCAACCGACTTGAATGCCGCACAATTTCCGTGCTGACTGATTTCTGCTTAGTCGCATTGCCCTCATTTTGCCGAGTTGCCATTGTCCTGTGCTCGCAATTATTCCGCCGCTCGCCTGCACCGACACCTACCTCTCTAACACTTCCTACTACCTACCCGCCTATACTCTCGACACTTGTGTATGTAAATGAGAACAATATCAGCTTACAACACGAAATGTGCAACAAATCCTGTGTGCAATTTTTTTCTTCTGCCTTATTTTTATGGCGTCAACAATTGTTTTGCTAATTTGCTAACAATCATAAAAACCGGTTCTGTCGTCCGAGCAGACTGTTGGTTGTCACACAGCCTTTTGTTTGCCGACGAACCATTTAATTTATTCATATCTGCGACGCCTTTTTGGATTATGAAGTGGCTCTTCATTGGCGGTGTTGTTGGCATTGTCGGCGGCCAGGTACTCCATTTGCCGGTTGTTGAGTTGCATTTTCAGCGGTTCATTAACCAGCCGAATTACGAAGGAGAATGCTGAGGGATATTGAAAAATTATTTAATAACAGCCGGAAAGTTGAAATTCTGGAACAGTTTTAAAGCTGAAGCTTGATGCAAATAGGTTCATATATTTCGGTATTCAGTTATTAAAGGTTATGTAGAGATATGAATTGAATTAGCGGGAAACGATAGTCGAATATTGGGAGTTGATCTATTTCCATCGGAAAATCTTATATTGTGAATATACATAAATCGAATTGAACGAAGAAAATGTAGTTCAGTTTAGAAAAGTAATCCTTAGCCCTCCAGCCTATTTCAAAGTATGTGTGATATAGTTTCGACTCTACGAGGTTCAAGTTCATTGGTCGCTTAGCCTCCACGCAGCTGGATGGTGCTACTATCCCAAAAAGGTAACTTTTGTGTAGTTCTTTTTTTCATTCTCCTAGACGACTGAATCAAACTGTCGAACTCGGAGCCAGGCTACTTAGTAGGAAACGTTACGTTACTTGACAATCCAATATATGTATATAGACTATCTCATTGAAAGTACGCGGGATACTAAAACAATCTCAAAAGATCCCAAGTCTCATTTCATACATGAAAGGTCTGGCATACGAAAGTTGACGGTTGAACTGGAGCCGTATTTACTAATCCCTAACAAAAGGCCTATGACCCTATTTAAGTGCAATTCGAAGGAATTTCTGTGTCTAGGCCCATAAATTGAAGGTCTAGGCTACGAACTTTTGCAGCATTCATCAGATTCTCTAGAGTTTGTTCTGTTTTTTTAAACTTAACAAAGTCATTCCTCAGATAGAAATTTGACTCGAATGAGGTAAGATGATCTGACCTGCAGAAACTGTGATTTTAATAGACTGGCACATCGCTGGGTCAAGTCCAGGTCACAGACTGTTGCAGCATCCATCAGATTCTCCAGAGATCGTTCTGTGCGATCTACTTATAAACTTAATACAGTCATTCCTCAGTCAAAAACTTGAGTCGAATGAGATGAGGTGGTATGATCTCCAAAAGCTGTGGTCTTAGAAAGCTGGAACATCGCTGGGTCAAGTCTAGGCTACAGAATTCATCAGATTCTCCATAGTTCGTTCTATGCGATCTTTTTTTTAAACTTAATAAAGTCATTCCTCAGACGGAAACTTGAGTCAAATGAGATGAGATGATCTGACCTACAGAAACTGTGTTTTAATAGACTGGAACATCGCTGGGTCAAGAATATCAAGCTAAAAAGGAATATGTTTAGATATGCATCGCCATTGTCGTTCTGCTTTTTCCTTAGGCATCTCATCACAATGATTTGTCTAACCTTGGAGAATGGAGAATCGAACAAACAACTGGTATAAATGGGTGGACTGGTATAATCAAATAGGAAAGTACATAACACGAAGTTACACCTCTTTAATGGTGTATCCGCATACTCTTTCCTATTTAATTCAACAGATAGAAAAATATCATGCTAAGGAGGGATATTACTTACACATACATTACTATACATGTAACAGTGAATATCCTGACTCTGCACAACTTCTTTCAGAAGATTAAAAATGGCAGAAAGCAACGACGTGGCAAGACAGTTCAGGCAAATCCAGTCAAGAATGAAGAGATTGTGAGTTTTAATGCGCATTCAAAGAGGAAGCGGGACTGCCATAAGTAAATAAAGGCAGTGAGTAATAAGAAACGCGCCTTTTGTTATGCAACGTGTCGCAAGAAAGTGCTCGCACACAAGCATACGCACCTATATAAATAATCAAGATATGCGCCAGTTGAAAAAATGCAAAAGCGAAAACAAAAACACGCAATTCTCATTTCACGAGAGAAATTCGCAAGCACTTAGCGACGACGCAGGTAAATCAAAGCGTTGTCCTTGAAACAAAGGAATGCATCAGCAAGTCGTGTTCGCAGACTTCTTCAGTTGTTGCTGTGGCTGCTGAAACCACTTTTCTTCTTTTATTTATATTACTTTTTCGTACACTGGCGCTGGCGAATGCTAAATGAAGTACCTGCCTTTCGGTCCCTCCAGCGCATACCTGCGCACGTCGCCACTTCTGCCTCAGTGGCACATTCCCAACGGCGTCTGCGGGCGTCCAACGAAAACGGCAATGCCGGGGCTGGAAATAAAGCGCAGTAAGAATAAATAAAGTCAAGCAGCATAAACAAAAGTAACAGTATTTTGTGGCATTGAATTATAACCGTAACCGGTGGCTTACATAGCTGGCTGGGCATTGCCGTTGAATGACTGGGTGTTATCAGACGGAAATTTACTGCTATTCCAAGCGAATGTGCAAAGCCAAGGTTACTTGCGGCGAAACGCTGACTCACGGCAGTTAACGGTGGTTCGACGGTCAATGCAATGTGAGCGGCATGACTTGTTTCGACGGTGGGTGGGGAGGAAAGGACTTTAAACTGACTTTAAAGTTCCCTTAAATTTGAAAGAAACGGAATGCCAAAGCGGGTATTATGAGTTCAAAATTTTATTTCGATAAAATGTTGGAGTTGTACCGCGAAAAGTCTAAGGAATTGATGGTTTTCAAATGACATTGTTTAAGAAATCGGTGTTACTGGAGTTCAAGTTCATTTCTACTATAGATTATTATAAAAGTTCTATCAAAAAAATTTGCGGAGACCCAACCATGGTTAATTTTGGAAACATCAACCTGTAATGTGACATAGATAACAAGTTGAGGTTCTAAATTAGAAAGAGAGAGACTAAAAAATCATCACCTTTAAAAATTTTTTTTTGAAGAAAGTACCGTTATCATTGCTGAATTTAGAAGCATTTGCTTAAAATTTGGAGTTACTAAAAAAATTTTTTTTGAAAGCTTCCATATTTACTGGTGTTGCCACCTGATATCAATTTAAATAATGTTTAAAATAAATAATTTGTTAATAATTTTCATTTTGGTACAAGAACTATTTTTTTCTACGACTACATTTATTTTTATGAAATACTCATAAGGAAGTTGCCTCTCTGCATAAATATCGATATGGGTAGCTACGCAATCTAAAAATGAAGATAGGTTGTGATAGCTGCATATTATAGAAAAATATGTGCATACAAAATTTTTTGTTTGGAGTTGCCACCTGATTTATATTTTGTTTTAAAATTTTTGCACACATTTGAAATGAAGATACATTGTGTTAGCGGCGTATTATGGAAAAATATATGCCCACCAAAATTGGTATTGCCACCTGATTTTTTTTGTGAAATTTTTGCACACACTCAAAATGAAGATAAATTGCGATATCGAAAAGTTATAGAAAAATATGTGAATACACAAAATTGGATAAGAGGTTGCCACCTGATTTTTTTTGTGAAATTTTTGCACACACTCAAAATGAAGATAAGTTGTGATATCGGCGTAAAATAGAAAATTATATGCATGCAAAAATTTGTGTATGGAGTTGCCACCTATTTTTTTCCTTTCTAATTTTTGAACAAACTGAAAACTTTTTTCTACAATTTATTAACTGGTTTAAATAAATTTTTCGGATTTCGGCTTAACGGGCTGATCCGATTCAGCCATGTACATATGTCATTCCGTCTATCTATCTGTATACATATAAACGAGTTCTTAAGATATCGATCAAAAAATGTTCATTCGTTCACCTTAAGTGACTGCTCATTCGTCGGAATCACCAACCATGAATGACCAATCAAGTTCAAGCTCTAATATGGATTTTTTTTATTTAACTAGATATCATCGCGAAACTTGGCATAGATTATTATTCAAAGCAGTTCTACACTGACGGCTCCAAATTAAATCTTTGTATGAAAAACTTTCTTATTTGATAAGTTGTTTCACCAAAATTTGGCATAGATTGCTATACAACCCAACGCTATATCGCTCTGAATAAATTGTTCAGATCGGAGCACTACTACCTACAAACTGACCAGTCAAGATCAAGTTCTGGTATGAAAAACTTTTATTTCACAAGATATACTCCCGAAACTTGGCATAGATTATTATTCAAAGCAGTTCTACAACCTCTGAAGAAATTGTTCACATCGGATTATATGCTATATGGCTGCCATACAGGATGGCCACTCAAAATTAGATTTTCATATGCAAACTTTTTTTATTTTCAAACCATTGCTTATTTATACATAAAATTACATCCTTACCATCAAATATCTTGGCAAAATGTAGTAGATTTCGCATCTGGCTTATTCAAGCATCTTGCATCTGCTTACAATATTCTTCGGCTCATTAAGAACGTATTCGACTTTAATTTCCAGCATCATTTAATTTGCTATATATGGTAATATAACGAGAAGTCACGTATATATTATTTTCTTTTATTTTCTGAATGTAAATTTTCACTCGTATTTTACTCAAATTCATTCATTTGTCTTAACTTTAAGACACCAAGGATAAGGATAAGCAAACACAAATAAATTTCTTGCTGCTGCCTTAAAGTTCAACTCTCCCCAGCAATATCGGAATTTTCTTCGACTAAATTCTTGCATTTTTCTTTTCTCCATAAATTTGGCGAATAAAAAGAATCGCATAAAGTTCAATTTGGTAAGCACCTGTCAAACGAAGCATAAAATCCGAATATTTCTTTGTAAGACCACAAAAGATTTGCCGTATCCCATGTCCACAGGGAGCGTTTAGAATGGGAAGAAAGCATTTTCTTAGTAAGTACCTAAGTAGTTGAGGCTGAGCGACTGAGACAGTTGGCAGTCAAAGCACCTGGGAATCAAATTTCATTGCATCCGCAGGCGAAATCTTTAGTCTCGATATCCAGCACGGCTGATGCGGCGCTGACGGCTGCCGGCAAGATAGATACAACACATCCGCGGTTGGCACAGAAGCGAGAGCGCACAGAATGCAGGAAAATTAAATGCCAAAAAGTATTATATACTTATGCCCTGCTTCATTCCGCTTCAAGTGAGCGCACACAGCGCTGAGTACAAATACTCATACACAAGTGTATATAACGACATATCTGCGAGCAGAAGCTCAAAGTGAAGGAAAAGTGCTCACAATGAAATGTAGACCCAGGGAAATCAGCATCCTGAAAAATATTTCTGCATCGATATTGTTTGGCTGTGTGTGTGTATACGGTAAACACTAACAGTCCATGGCATTGAACGATTGTGGCATGTGTTGCATATTTTGCGGCGTAGAAGCATATACATATGAAGTATAGCCCATAAACAAACCGGGCTACAATGGCAGCAGTCGCATAAAGCGGAAGCAGTTGTTTGCTTGGACTTCGATATGCGGCAAGTAGAAGAAGAAAAAAGTATGTTCCTTTGGCAACACGCACACACATACACACTCACACAATTGTAACGTCAATCTCACTGCGCTGCCGCTGAAAATAGCGGTAACAATAACTGTACGAGTAGCAACAGCGAAAGGCAAATGACAATGTGTGTAAGAGCAAAATTAAAAGCGAACGCAACAATGCCAACAACAAAAGCGAAAACAGCGCAAAGCGAAGTAAATACGCAGGGAAAGTCACAAAAGCCCGAAAATGACGGTGGCACAAAAAGGAACGAACTGTGTGTGGGAGAGAGAGACTTCAAATATGACATGGCGGTAGTGCTTTGGTACAGTGGTATAAACTGGAGAAAATTGTGATTAAATTGTATGTTTATATTATTTCACTAAGATTTTGAAAGCTTTGATTAGAGCTTTTATAAGGATTTCTAAGTTTGATGCGAAAGCTCTAAACCCTTTTACGGATAACAATAGTTTCTAGTAATAATTAATGGCTTTCGCAAAAAGCTTTGAAGAAATCTGAAAACAATCTACAAAACAAAAAACGAAAAAAAATACCTTCGGCTGCACCGAAGTTTTACTCCAAAGCTTTTTACGCAGAACAATAGTTTCTTGTAATAGTTATTGCTGATACGAAGAGATTGGCTTTCGCCAAAAGCTTTGAAGAAATCTGAAATAGCAAATGATTTCAAAATCAGCTACAATACCCTTCATTTACACTTCTGGTAGTATAAAGGGGTTTAAACAGTATTGTGAAATTAATTAAATGAGATGTTAAGAGCTTTCTCACAGATTTTTTAAATTTTATGCCAAAGCTCCAAAGTTTTTTTCAGCGCACAATTATTTCCAGTAAAAATTTTAGCTGGTAGGACCAGATATTCTATTTCTCGACGAATAAGCTTTAAGTTGAAATTGAAAAGCTTAATGGCTTTCGAAAAAAGCTTTGAAGGAATGTAAAATAGCAAAAGCTTTCAGAATAAATGTTACTTTCTTCCTTCTAGGCACATTTCTTATAGCATATGAGGGTATAACACATTTTCATTCAGATTTTGATCAGTCACATTGAATGGCAGCTATATGCTTTAGGGGTCCAATCTGAATAATTTGTTCGGAGATTCCCTTGAATAATAATCTATGCTGAATTTCATAAAGATACCTCGTGAAATAAAGCAGTTTTCCAAACAAGCACTTATCTTATACTTGTCCGATATCAAAGGTTCCGACAAATGAACAGAGCTTCCAGGGGGAAAAAATATGGGAAAAATTTCAGGTCGATAACTCAAAAAGAGATGTACTTATACGCGTATATACAGATAGACAGGCAGACAGATATGATTAAATCGGTTCGAATCGTCAGGCTGCTTATTTCTAATGTACTTTATAAGATCTCCGACTGGTCCCAACTTAATTTTCGTTTAAGAATATTTAATTTTTCAACAAAACGTCCCACTGTTGCGCATCTATGTCAGGACACAACAACAGATTTTCACTTGGCAAATGTGTGGGAGTCAGCAGAAGCGGCATTCGAACCGGTGTTTATGCTGTATACGAGACACATACCAATACCTATACATACATATGTATGTATACTATAACTGTATATATATTTCGAGGCACATACATTTCAATACATGTATGTAGCTGCGTGCGTTGTTGCATCTGTATACATGTATTGGGTTGTACAAGAAAATCGATAATTTTCGGTAGGTATACGCGCGTCAAGTGCCGCACACGCAAATGTGGCAGCATGAAGACTGCAAAGCTACAAATGAACACGCTCACTGTTAAGTATATACATATGTATGTGTAGGCAGCAGCAAGCAAAATATACCTAAAAGTGTATGTGTGTGGGTGGAATTTTCATTGTTGCCACATTGTTATTGTTTTTATTGGGGGCGGTTGTTGGCGAATTTGGCGCAAAAATGCCGATGTGTATACCCAACAAACATCGGTGCATACGTATAACGGTATATAGGTATGTGTATGAGTATGTGTGCGCAGTGATAACGCCGATATGTTTATGTTTAGGTATATGAAATGCTCGATTCGCATTTAAGTAGCGAATTGTAGAGAAAATTTGGGTACATACGCCCAAATGTATGCTATAGATTTTGTGATAATGTGTTTTTATTGCCTCCAAAAAGTGATAATTCAATTAAATTATCGAAAAAGTTGTAGAATTTGAAGTTTTTGTAATTAAAAATTATGGTATTCAGTTTCGAAATCAAATTATTTGTATTTAATGACGTTTTAAGCTTGATTGTGAACAACAACACTCCAAATACAACAAAATATACCTGTTTTCTCTTATATATTTCCTTTAAAGATTGCTGCAATATATAGAAAATCGTGCAACAACAATATCACATACTCACCACACCCACACTAGTTACGTTCCCTTCTTCTTAATTTCGACAAAACACTTTTAGGGGTGACTTTTCATGCAACGCCCGCTCATTCATGCTGATTGCCGCTGGCTAACACACCAAAAATGAAAACTTTTCATCATCTCGACTGACCTATTTTCCTCGTCATTCACCTGCGCACGGCAGGCAGCAATAACCATTTGCCTTAACATAATTGATACATATGCTTGTGAGAATGAGCACTAAAGCGACAAACACAAAAAAATGGCATAGATTCAATTTTGCTTCTTCACTTTTCAAATACGCCTGCTTGGGGTCGTCCTGGCAATATTTTTTTTTTGGGCCTTAAGGCCGACAAATCGACGAAGTGGCTTGTATCTTTTGTTTGATTGAGGAATATACTTATGTATATATGTTTGTATAAGAATATTGTAATCCTTTGCCGACATATGCCTTTACATGTACTTACATACATTTGTATATACTTATATTCATATTTAGTTACTTTAAAATTTTTTGTTTTCCTTCAGCTGTTGTCACAGTGCCCTCTTTACTGCTAAATTGACTGTGTGATTGATTTGATGTCCGAATTTTCACATTAAAGCATATAAATTCACAAATTCTACATGTGTATATTAGTTTAAGGATAAGAGGGCGACCACATTAGAATATTGCGTAGAAATGAGCAAAGAGGACTTTATTTTGAAGGAATGAGAGGTACATTACTAGACGATATGATTCATATGTAAAAGTGTTTATTATTTTTATTAATCTAACAACTCATACCGAGGAAATCACAAAACGAAGTTCTTTTTACTACTAGTCAAAGTTTCCTTTTCTCAATTTAAAATTTTTTGTTCTCCTATTTGGCGCCAATTGCAGCTTTCAAGTGTAGCTATGTAGGTCCTTCTCCAACCTGGTCTTTACAACGGTATTCGCCGTTTCCAATGTGCAAAGGACCATAAATCTTCAGCAGAACCTTTCTCTCGAAAACTCGTAACGTCGACTCTTCAAATATTATTATCTTCCATGCCTCTGCACCATTCGTCGCTTTTCAGGTCTTTTGATACGAGTCTGGTATGGACACACTTCATACCCAAAACATTAACCAAAATGAGTTGAGTTGATCCATAAGTGATGTTGGAGTACTCTGTCATTAGGCAAGTTTTCGATGACTTCGTTTCATGTTTGTGATAAATTTATACTTTTAACGTTCCTGCAGCCGTGAATCAATTGGCAACAAAAATTTTCAAGACTTACTCAGAGACTTGGCAATAATTCATATACTTATGCCTAACTTTAAAAAATTTGTTTTTTTGGAAAAAAAATCGCAATAAAACTTTCTTTTAAAATCAACTTACTCTTTTACTACTGTGGCCAAGGATAGTAAGCCTTTTTAGTATAAATTTCACGCGAAACCCCTTCTTCGAAATATTTTTTTTTCTAGATTGGTATGACTGTCAGCGACATCTGTGCCAAATGTCCATCAAAATAGTCCTTAGTAGTCTTTCTCGCGTCGCGTCTGCGAAACCAAGCTTTCCTTCAACCAGGATATTATGAAACATATTACTACTGGCGGCGAGTCTTGAATATATACTTACGATTCGGAAACAGACGATCAATCGGCCAAATATTGTGGCAAAAATGAGCCGAAGCCGGAAAAACCACGTCAAAGCAGGTCAGAAATCTAGGCTATGTTGACAGTTTTCTTTGATTATTGAGGTGTGGTGCACTCCGAATTCCTACCGACCGGCGAAACTGTCGACCCGGAATAATATTTGAGTATTATGCGTCGTTTGCGCGAAGCCATTTGTAAAAAGAGGCCGGAGTTATGAGCCAAAACCTTTTTCCTAAGTTTTTCCCAAGCCGATTACATTTTCATGCAATATCTAGGCGAAAACACCATATTCTCCTGATTTAACTCGGCAAACTTCAACGCTCGCTTCGAGAAAGCCTTTTTGAGTCAATTGAAGCCATTAAACAAGAATCGCTGCGCGTTTATTGAAAGCTATTCCAGAGTTTTTTTTAAGGCTTGGAAAAAACGTTGGCACAAGTGTATTTGTGGCAAGGGGGATTATTTTGAGGGGGACGACATCGATTTTGAAGAATAAATTAAGAATTTCTAAATTATGAATAAAGTCTTACTATTTTTTTCTAGTTTACTTGGTGACTCCAAGTAGAATGCTTTCATATTATTCTGCCTAATAAACGGAAAACTGCTTAGTTAAAAAAGCTATCGTACCCTCCTTACAATAAATATGCTATAAATCTACAAATGTACGGCTATGCTTCTTGCTATGCCGCCTTAGGTAACTAAATATCACAAAAACACTTACACACTAAAAATCAAAATTCAACACAAACATAATGTTTTTTATGGAATAGATTTAGGCGCACAGTTTAAATGGATCAGTCCGGTTCAATTTTGTTATTTAGTGTATTACAAGTTCTGCTTTGCACTGCCCTCTTTTTATAACTCACTTTCATTGCCTTAATTTGATGATATTTTTTGCTGTTTTTAAGTAATAAAAAATATTGGATAGTCGAATAAGTCTTTTAGTATTTCTAATCAAACTTTAAACTTATTTTTTTTTAATATTTATAATGAACTCTAATGAGCTATATAGTACCATTTTGGTCGATCACTTTTTGCCCTTCTTCCGCTAGAGTCATTATTCCAACAATGTAAAACTTTTCTGGTTTCTCACAGGCTTCTCTTGAAGCCAACTCCTTAAAGAAAGTTCTGCATTGCCAGAAACAAATGATAGTCCGAAGATGCAAGGTCAGGGCTATATGGTGGATGGTCAAAACTTCCCAGCCAAGCTCACCTAGTTTTTGTCGAGTCATCAAAGATGTGTGTTGTCTAGCGTTGTTCTGATGGAAGACGAATCCCCTTCTGTTAATTAGTTCTGACCGTTTTTTCGATTGCTTGCTTCAATCTCATCAATTGTTGACAGTGAAATGTAGAATAAATCATTCGACCAGGCTGGGGCAACTCATAGTGAATAATTCCTTTCCAATCCCACCAAACACTCAGCGTAACCTTTCGAGGCGTCATTCCTGGCTTTGCGACCATTTGTTTAGCTTCACAACACTTATCTTTTTCGCACATTATTTTTGTATTTGATCCACTCTATTGACAAATTACGAAAGGACTTTTTCAACTATCCAATATATTTCTTTAATTTTCCAAACTATTTTGAAATAATGCTAATCATTTTATATTTTTTTTTTCTCTTTGCAGGTAAACAAATATGTACTTTTGGTTAGGCAATTGCACGAGATTGTCTTAATTGGTAAAATTAAATTTTCTATTTAATTATAAGACATACATGAATGGCGGCTCCAACAGTCACATTGTATCATAGTGTTCCGTATAGAATAAAGCTTGTTTTGATGCTGTTAAACATATATTAAAAAAATGCTAACATTTACTTCAGTGTTATTAATAATGAAATTTTTAATTAAAAAAATATGACAAGAGAACTGGAAAAATTACAAAAAAAAGTCTCTCAGCGCATAGCTAGAATGACGTCACTAGCGAGTTAATTTGACATTTTCCTTTGAAGCAGCATAACTTTGTATTTCTAACTTATTAATTTGCGTTTTATGACAGCAAATTTATGAATGACATGAAATATGCGGAGCAGCCGCGGAGCATTATGGCTGTTTCAAGAGCGTTTACTGAAAAGTTCATCAAAATTTTACAACGCCTTAAACCACTTACGCCGCTTCCTAGGCAGCATTCACATTTTTAATATATGGAAATCTGGGTCACAATGACTCTATGTTTATATATATGTATAACATATAGTTATAGTGTATATGTATATGTGTATGTGTGTGTGTTTGGCTGAACGCTTCAATAGTCTATTGAAAATTTTATGGCAACCACAATGTGAACAATTGAAATTGAAATGCGTTTGCCGCATTGTTGTCTTTATGCAAATCGGCGCGCACCTATATAGTATATAGACCACTCCAACAAACATATAGGTATGTAAATATGTAATGGAATGTTGTGGCATGCATTACATGCAGCGCTTGGCGGTAAAAACTTATTTTCAACTTTGGTTGGTTGACGCGCTCTATGGACGCCGTGGTAGTCTATATAGGTGATGTCGGTGGGTTTGCAAATAACTTTGGTTACTGCAACGCGGTGCATTGTTGCTGCCACATAATGACACAATAGGCAAATAGGCGCGTGGTAGTCATTAAAATAACAAAAAAAAACACATGGCGACCGCAACAATGACGTGCAGCGACGCGCAACAACAACAACAACAACCAACAATAAAAACAAAAACAAAAAAACGATAAACCTTGATTAATTTGAACTTTTGTTGGGTGAAGGCACAGCGAGCAATAGAAAACACCGCACACCCGCAACGCGTTGCAAGTGTGTGTGTGTGTGTAGGAGGAAGTAAAGTGCGCTGTGGCAACTACAATGCAGAAGCGCAGCCAATATGCCACCAACTGCAATTACACTATTTGCCGAGTGCAGCGAAGTGAAAACGGAGGCAAAAAAAAGCAACGGGCGCTTGTTGCACGAACGGCGGCGCAGCGGTGGAGCAGTGGTGGAGTAGTGCCAGCCCTTTGCCAAGTGACAAGTGGCAAGCGGAAAGTGGCTGCACACTCCTTCCTGCCGCAAGCAAGCGCATGTACCGTTATGTAGTCAGCAGACTGATTGCTTTAATTTGCGGCTGAGCGAGTTGGCGCTCCGCCGAGCGTACGTGTGTGTGTTTGTGCACTGCATTTAGTTTGAATGTGTCAAGAAGGAAGTGCTCACACTCAAGTGTTGCAAGTTTGCTGCACTTACCACTTACACGTTGCAAGAAATAAAAATGACTTTATTAAAAAGTGTTAGCACTCAGCCGCATACCGTTACGATTTCTATGCACCCACAACTACACAAACACACACACGCAAACGAGTCTATGTTTGTCGGCTTGCCACTGTGGCGCAACTACATGCAACTAGCAACGACTGTTGCACTTACAACTTACAACATTTAATATGCGCATAGCTGAGTACGTGCAAATGTGTGTTGTGTGTGTGAATTCAACAACTGCAACTGCGAATTTGAGTGCAACTGCTGTGGCCCTGCAAATTGCTTATGCAAGTGTTGCAAGTGTGAAGCGCGCAAATTGCGCAAATCGCAAGAAAGCTGTGTAAATTAAGGGAAAATCATACTTAATGCTGACTTTCTCACCCCGCTGACTCCGTCATTGCTCCGCTGCCTCAGACGGCCTTCCCGCGTTGGAGTTTTACTTTCTTTGCCACTTAGGAGAGGAGGAAGTGTCAAATTGTAGGGTTCAGTGTTTGTTGTTGTGCCCAACTGGCTTGAGCGCAAACTATTTATGTGGGTATTACCGTTATACAGCGAGCATGTCGTAATGAAAGCGCATAGGCGAGTAAAAAAGTTACGTATCATTGTAATTACGATTTTTTCAGCCACCAAAAGGGGGAAAACACTGTCTGAAGCGGAAAAGAAAGTGGCAAAACACATAATGGGTTACATTGCTCTTACATAAGTGATGATGCTTTTTATTTTTTCAAACATAATTAGTGCGAATGATAAAGTCGTAATATAAAAAAATGAAACAAATTAAGTTACTTGCTTTAACTGCCGAAATTTATGTAAAACAAGAGAAGAGATCATGAAAAAATTGCCTTAAACTTCAACATTGATATCTACATTGCCATATTGGGTATGAGTATTTGCTACTTTTCTTTTGTCTTACTATTAAAATTGAAGTTTCAAACCCACATTCCCATTATTTTTTATAAACGTTTTTTATCTAGATAAAGAGAAATAAAGCAAACCACCAAACATATTTCTATAATAAAGATTTAAAGAAAAAACACAGAAACTTCAAATTTAATAAGGAAGGTTTATTCCCATTCGAAAGAACATTCTTTGGCCTTTACGAGGTATGACAATTAAGTAATGAGACTGATTCCATAAAAATCGTATGTTTGAAAATTATTCTACAACTCTGCCATCCCCTTCAAAGTAGTCCCCTTGGGCAGCTATACAGTGATTCCAGCGCGTTTTCCATGCTTCGTAACATTTCTGGAACGCTTCGACTGGGATGTAATCGACTCAAAATGAATTCCTTTGAGCACCGATTTTATTTTAGGAAACAAAAAAAGTCACAGGGTGACATGTCGGGCGAATAAGGCGGCTGTTGCAACACGTCGATCCCTTTAGAGGCCAAATACTGGGACACGCTGAGGGCGAGCACTACTAACACACATCTACTCAACTTGACGCAGCAGGCGAACTAAAAAAGCTAGAGCGATGGTACATATATTAATGGAGAGGGGTGGGATGCCGGAAAAAGAGAAAGGGATTTTCAAGGTCACAGGTTTACCACAAGTGTGGCAATAAAATTAGTCTCATTAATTAATTGTCAAACCTCGTATTTTTGAAGATTATATCCTTTCAAATGTTGGCCGCGGCTACATGTCAGATGGTCCATCCATTGAGTCCAATTTTCGATGACTCGTTAGATCATTTCGACTAGTAACTGAACACTTGAGATGTTTTTCTCTAAGGCCTGAATCGAAGCGGGATTGTCCGCATAGACTTTAGACTTGACATATCCTCACCCAATCGACCGGCCTAAAATGTATAGTAATCTGCTCACCAAAGTGTTCTCTCAATAAATCCATAGCAATTGGCAATGTGTGAATCTCGTCGCTTGGGAAGGTTCGAGTGGCTTCAGTTCTTGCAGAAGCTGTATTTTGTACGCTTTCAGTTTAAGATGTCGACGTAAAATGCTCCAAGTCTTTCCATACGTCAGTCCGAGTTGCTGCGAACGGTTCCAAATCGACTCCGAACGGTCTTTGTGTACACTCTCGGCTACGGCTGCTTTATTTTCTTTACTGCGTGCTGGACGTGGTCTATTCGGTCGTATATTATCCAATAATGATAGCGGAGTCTCAAGATGGGTGATGTGCTGCATTTCGCCGTTTCAATATACAACACCAAGGCGAAGATGGAAACGTAGAAGTAGTTGGCGTGTTATGACCTCTATAATGCGTCTTAGTCCCTTCTTGCCTAAAAGTAGAAGATGTTTGGTCTGTTCAAGATCAAAACCTACCCTGAAGTACTTGTGTGGTGTACGCTGTGTTGCTGGTGTTCCATAACCTGAGGTGTTCTGCATTAATTCATTAGTCCATTGCTTCAAACAACCTTTGAAGGAACGGTGTGGTTTAAGACAGCTTAGAGCAATTGCCACTTAGGGGGCCAATTCGTCTGCCTTTTCCTTTCCTTCGATTCCTATATGGCTGGTTATTATGATGACTTCTACCGAGTTTTCCACCGAGAGTCTAAATATATGCGTTCTGCCTTGCAGTAGGCACTCCATTTAGCCTTTATTAACGTTTAGTTTTCCACTAAAAGACCAAAGCACTTGCTGTTTAAAGCCGAAACCCACTTGGCGTCTTTTATTATTCCCACAAGTTTACTCTGAAAAAGTGAATCGTCCTCATTTAGTTTAAAGGTATCTTTTTTGTATGGATTACTATAGAAGAAGCCACTTTCCTGTTCTTATTTCACCCTTCGATCCATCGGTGAAGA
Source organism: Bactrocera dorsalis (assembly GCF_023373825.1). Lineage (NCBI taxonomy): Eukaryota > Metazoa > Arthropoda > Insecta > Diptera > Tephritidae > Bactrocera > Bactrocera dorsalis. Next base: position 68,060,422 of record NC_064306.1, read on the forward strand.
CATACATGTATAGATTTTGAGATTGGAACTGTCGATAAGAGAACCATTGGTTCATTTAAATCTACCGGCGAATGAAAAAATTGTGATTATTTCCTCATGGACCTACTTTTACAGCCGCAGTGTCAATTTAGCCAGAGTTCATTAACAAGATTGATTATAATACCAGTGAACCGAGCCTGATTCCCTTGGCTTAAAATCTTGTGCCAGCTGCCTATAAGTATGGCATCATAATATTATCATACTTCACTAAAAGATGTGTTGACTGGATATTGAGAACTCTAAAGCCCTTGTTAAGGTAGTTTTCATGGCTTATGGATGAAAATACGAAAATTTTATTTTTTTTATTCAAAGTTTACGAGAATCATTTCAAAGTTAAAAATTGTATCATTGTGTCGTCGGAGTCAGAAACTGATACCACCCACACTATCGCTATCATAGTCAATAATGACTATATCGTCACCTAAAATGCGAAATAACGTAACATCACTTTTTTAAAGTTTACAGGCGAAGGAAAAACGATATAATAGAAACCATTCACATTGAAACAAAATTTGAGTGTTGGTCATAAAATGGTTATATATTGGTTATTAATAGGTTATATCTAACAGCGGAAGCTAAAGATTTTATGCTACATTTACGTAAAATAATCTATTGAACCGTAAGGAATAAAAAATTAAATTTTTTGCATGTTAGCTGAAGATATAAAAATTATCAGATTTATTATCACTACAGTAACCTCCAGTTAAATGTTTCCGATCGATAAAATTCATTAAATTATAGGACTGTAATATAAGCACGAATCAGCGTCAAACTAAAGTCATCAAAATGATATGATTCGTGTAAAATTTTCCCGTTATGCAAGCATACACTCACACGCATACAAATGCATGCTCTTAGTTTCACTCATAGAAAATGCAAACGCCACATTTGCGCCATTTTCCATTTGAGTGTGATATTTTCATAAACCGTAACAACTCGGTTGCACACATAAAAAGCATTTTTTTTTTGTTTTTGGAATCAAGTGTGAATCTTTAAGTTGCAGCAATCCTTTTATCGCAGTCGATAGACCATTAAAGAGATTTCCTTGCAACATCCGCCTGCATACGTGCATGCTTGTGGGCGCTCCAACACCTACACACCCATACACACATACATTCATGCCTGCATGCGAATGCGTGTATGTTCTCATGCAATATTTAATTGGATTTGTTTTTGGTTTTATTTCACTTTTATTGCAACATTTGTTTATATGCGAGTGTGTGTGTGTGTGTGAATGTGTCTGTGTATGCGATTAAAAAGTGTCGGTTAAAAGACTGTTGCATTTGGTGAAGCACTCACCAACACAATCCCACAAATACAACTGCAGTAATCTTTTTTAACACACACACACACACACAAACACAGAGAAACATGCATGAGTTTGTGGAGTTGTTTGCGCATTTAGAGAAAAGTGCAGGAAGACACACACATACTCTTATATGCACACCCGCCCTTTGCTCCCCTTTTGCCACTTGTCAGTCAGCAGCTCGTTGCACATTCGTTGCAACAACAAGAAAATGGTCAGCAACATGCAGAATCTGCCACAATTTGTGGTGTTTAAAAGGCGTATTTCCCTTATTTAAAGTTGTTGTGTTTGCTGTTGTTGTTGTTGCAGCTGCTTTCGCACTGTTGCAACTTGTAATGATGCACACGTACGCGCGGTGGCAACTGTTGTCGGCGCATGCTTGTCGCACGCCAGTATGAATGCCTGCAGTTGATTGTGTGTGTATATGTGAGCGTGTATGTGTGATTGAATATGTGTATTTTGATGCCTTGTTTGCCACATAAAAGTTGGGTCCTTGCACTTTTGCAACGCCAACAACTTCAGCCTCTGTCGAGCTGCCACCAACAGTGTAACAAAAACAACTGCTATAACAACAACAACCAGCTTTATGGTGAGTGAAAGCAGCAGTAGCAGCAACAACAACAGCAATGCATACAAACAACAACAGGAACAGCAATTAGACGAACAGTGCATGCAGCAAATGCGGCAACGTCAACATTCCGTTACACACACCAACTGCGCATGGAGCCACACAACGGATGAGTGTGTGCCACATATTGATGTGCGCTCAACGTTATCTCTACGCGGGTTAACGGGAGCTGTATAAACATCTGAAAATAGTCAGTCATTAATTTATACTGTTATTTTGGGTTTAAGAAAACTTTTCGAACTATAATCAAAAGGAGTTTACTTATAACGGTGTAGGACTTCGTGCAGTTTTCAGTTGTGTGGCGCTTTTTATGGGTTAAAAATTGGAAAATTCGATTTCGGAAGCGAAAACTTAAATGGGAGTTGAGTTCAGAGTCATTATATGCTGGTGTGTGTCTCAATATGTACAAAATAAGAAATAAATCCACCGATAAATAGTCTTGAATCGATTTATCAACAATATCAGGCGACTTAAGCAACAATAACAGGTCGATTGGAATTTACACGGATTACCATAATAAAACACACATATTTTGGAAAAATTCATTTTTTTTATTTTATTCAACATAGTTGCCTTCAAGGGTGATACACTGATTATAGCGACCATCCAACTTTTCGTTACCATTTGTAGTATGTATTACCCTTTGCTTCAAAATACAGTTTCGGCGATCATCTCTTCATTCGATAAATATTTCTCCTCACTAAGCATTCGTTTAAGATCTGAGATGAGGAAATACCTGCTGGGGGCAAATCCGGAAAATACGGTGAATGCGGAAGTAATTCGAAGTCCAGTTCATGGATTTCCGACATCGTTTTCATTGACAGCGCATTATCTTGGTGAAACAAAACTTTCGTTTTCTTCAAATACATCCGTTTTCGGCGATCCAATAGAGTTAAGTATTAGTCGCTGTTGATGGTTCTTCCTCGGGTTTATTGCGCCTGAACATCTCCAAAAAATGCTTCGAATCATATATTCGTTGTTGTGGTAGCGGCAGAAAATCATCAACTAGTCAAAAGTTCAGCTGATATCTATAGAGTTCCCACTATCTCGAACAATTTCACTTTACGGTAATTCAAAATTATTTTGTTAACTTTTTTGATGTTTTTGTCGATAAAAAGCAGTTTTGGATGTCATTTCACCACGTCTAAACTTAGCATACGAACCTTTGATGGTTAATTTTCCTTTGGCCGCGTTGCGAAACTCGTCATCAAGCCAAGTTTTTGCTTCAGCTGCATTTTTTTCCTTTCAAAAATCAATATTTTATCTACACGCGAAATTCCTGTTTTACAATAACGAAAATTGTTCAAATCAAAATGATATAATTCTCAGACTAATGTTCCGACAGCTGTCAAATTTATACACACGCCTTTTGAAGGATTAGGGTTAACAAAAACTCATGTGCGCTATCTATGTGTCACACCGAGGACTTTTCAATTGACCTATTATTTTTACTCAGGAAATTATTTCTGTATATATTTCGATGAAATCGAATTTTTGATTGAATTAATTGTAAATTTTTACTAAAGAAGTGCACCAAAATATGTACGGTATGTACGGGTTGAATTTCGGTCCTGAATTTCCGGGCCTATAACAACTTTTATTGTTTAATAAAAACATGTAGAACAGTATTATTTAAGTTCTCATTCAAAGTTATACAAATTTTCCATCTTCCTGCAATTTGATCCTTCCAGCAAAAAAGATTTGCGCCACTATGCAGTCAAAAATGAATTAAGCTAATCTTGGATGTTCTTTTCTGATGTAAACGGTGGTCCAGTGAGGTCTTTCTGCCTCGATCGGAACAAATGGTCGTGAAGCAAGTTCTGGGGAAAAGGCGGATAAGGAAAAACTTAATAGCCACTGTTTTCCATATAGTTTTTAACCGATCTTGAAACATGAAACCAAGCTCGAGTATGTTCATTCTGTTCATTTCAATTTGATGAGTTGTTTTCGGAAGCCTTTCCCCATCAACGGTTTCACTCAGTTTTAGCAGCTTTTGCCGTTGTTTTGGCTGCTTGGCCAGGTTTCAACTATTATATTTTACGTTTTGGGTTGTTATGATGGATCCAGTTTCATAACCAGCCGCAATCCGAAGCAATAACGACTTCTCTTTGTGGTAGCTTAAACGACTCCCAAAGATTTTTCAAATTCTTATTGTGTTTGGCAACAATCTTCATCGAGTAATGTTTCCATTCCTCACACTTTTTTGGTCATCCGGGTCTCCCAAGACTTTTTGCTAGGAGGGTTTGAGTTCAGTGGAATGAAAAGATATAAAAAGCGGAAGCTGCAATTAATTTTCAGTGATAACTTTTGGCCGACATTAATTTTGTAAAAATTCTGGTATTGACTCGAGTTTGGCTTAAAGCAGTAACTAATATGTTTTGACGGAATGCAAAAGTGACGTTGAGATGATTTGCTAACTTCATAATGCTGGCACAATGATTTTTCACCAATGAACCCTATAGTTTCAGTAAATGGGTTTAAAGCAATTTTTTGATAGAGGATTTTTTATCAGGGAAATATCATCAAATTAACTCACGGTTTCACACGAATGTTAGTAGATGTTTTAGTAGTTTGAATATGTGAAATTTGATCAAAATAGTTCTAGTTGACCCATACAAATCAGGGTTTTTTTTTACAAAAGCTAAAGTCAGTGTCTACTGTTGAAGTTAAATGTTATTTTTAATTAAAATAATTACCTTTTTTTCGTTGCAGTGATTTATAATCAAAAGCTCTAAATAGTAAGAGATAAAATACTTTTTTTCGCAAAGGCCTAAATATTCATTAAATGTAATTTTAATAAATTAAATTAGCCTTAAAATCCCTGGTAATATACCCGAAAAAAAAAAAAAACAAAAAAAAACCCTAAAAAATCAAATAATATATTCAAAGACTATCAATTTCGCCTCATAACTCATTTGCCAAAACATTAAAGCGCCGTTATTTACACAAACTTGCAGCGGCAATAAATTACGACATTTATCTGATAACGAATAGCATTATCATCAGCGTTAGCATCATCATGATGGGCAACAAAATAAAAATAAAAAACGCATTAACTCGCCACTAAAAATAACCGACACACTTTTCGCACATTTTCGCTGAACTTAAATGGTGTTTTATGCCGAACTGTGTTATGGTTGTTGTTGTTAACATTTTGAGTCAACAGCAGAGGAGCACTTACATAAATATTTTTTTGATAGGTTTATAATAATGTGCGAGTATATAATGTGCACAAATACATATATTATATAGTATAAATGTATGTGTGAACCTGTGAGTGTCATCCATTTTTAGCCGCCATTATAATTTCTATTATATACATATATGTGTTAATTTCCATGTATTTGCGAGCTTATTATTGTTGTTTTCACCAAACCCACGCAACAGTTTTCATTCATACATATTTTGGTGTGGTCTAAGCAGCTTCTTTGTATATTTTTATGATATCCTCACCGAAAGTAGCTATTGCGTAAACATTTAGAACAACAACAAAAACGTTAGGAAGCTTAACAATATACTTTGTCAACATCATGAATTCACACACACATACATACATATATATGTATACACATACATACATTCATATACATACTGACACATCGACATGACACTAATACATCGTAGAGGCGGCCATAAAGGCTTATTTTATCCTTAAGATTTTCTTGACTGTCAGGCTCCTAAGTCTCTTGCCACATCTAATCTTGTGGGCATTTATACATACATTTACATATATATATACATATGTATCTATGGTCTTATCGATTATATGCATACTTATTCATTGTTGTTGCTATATATTTCTAACCTTTTTATATCCCAAAGGCCATTCGCCATTATTCCTCAATGTAATTTTATATTTGTCAATTTCACCGCTTCGAATGTGTGCATGTTTTTGTGAGTGTGCGTGTTTGCTTCCATGTTGCCACATTCCATTCACCAAAACTGTTTGTATATGTCACTTATTTCAACAGTTTGTTTATCCTTGCTTTTGTGTGCGCCAATCGATTGCTGACCCTTTTCCGACAAATATTGCGTTATAATTGGAAAAATAAGATCTTGTCAATACCAGTGTTATTCATTCATGGAATAAAATCTGTGTCTGTTTCTTTTCCCGCACAACTACATATGCGTTTTTGTGGGTTTATTCTGTAAATGCGGGTAATTGCTGGTATTCAGTGCTGAGGAATTTGCCATGGAGACTTTTCGCAGCTGCTTTTTTAGGTGTGGGTGGAAAGTTAAATTTTGATTTAAAGAGTTATAGCTCTCCAAGTTGTAATGGTAAATCTCACCGAACCTTTCTGGTAAAAAGACACTACTATTAATTTTAGGATCTCCACTTCTTGGCCACAGTTGGTACAAAAACTCAAACCTTTCCAAGCATTGAAGGCGTCACAGAAGGCATTCTCCAGAATAGCCTTGAAAGCCGGGTTGCTGCTTTAATCCCCTATGTCGTCTGAAAATGCTTGCCTTTCATCGTCCTTTTCAGGCAAGGAAGCAAAAAAAAAAAAGTCCGGGGGCCACACCTGGACTGTAGGGCGGCTTGAGAAGCGTTGGGATTCCGGCCTTGGTTAGGTAGCTGTTCACAAGGAAGGCGGTGTGAGCCAGGGCGTCTTGTCAAACTCGATTGAGCCTTCGTTTTAATCTCTTGAGGATTTCCACGTAAAACTTGTCGCTGTCGTTTTTTCAGGAGGAACAAATTCATGGTGGACGATGCATTTGATGTCAAAAAAGACAATGAGCATCGTTTTCACTTTAGATTTGCTCATTCATCAGCAACCTCTTCCCGGGCCTCCAAAAATGCCTGGTGCCACGTCGGGCGAAAATGTTTGTGCTGATTCTCCAGGTGCTCGGAGAGAACTGACAAGCCGCTCGTTCGTTAGCTAGGAACGCCCTTTACCGAATCCAGTTGGTGCGCGTCAGTCCTAATACTTTCCATACAAACCCTGTAAGTGGTATTCCCAAATTTAGCTACTCACTTCATTCGAAGAAGAACCCACCAGAATAAGAACCGTACTCACAACAGTCGGCTATACGAAACCGGAATGGAACTGGGTATTTCATTCTTCCAAATTAATTCAGGAATCAAGTTGATGTTGTAGCGGTTATCTAATCCCCACTTGGGTAGTAAAGTTCAAGTTGGTTGTCAACGAAAAAATCTAACGATAGACCCAGGAAACGTGGAGTCGGACCATAGTTAGAGAGGTATTAGATGATGCAGGGATGGTCATGTCGAGGTCAATTCTATATAAGTAGGATCTTAGCTTATTACACTATCCAGAACGAATTCGCCGAAGGGATACTTTAGATGCTCGAGGTAACACGGGCTTTGCGTCTGCTATGGGTGGCGGTTTAACTCTAAGTACGTCAATCACTGGGAGGAAGTCGTAAAAGGTGTTGATGGTTGTCGTTGTTGTTGTAGTGGCAGAAAGCTGCCAATTTGACCGTCCTTGGCCGGATAAAATTCTGAGTTCGTGGCGGTTTCGTAGACCCGACTGTCGTGGGTGTTAGAGTTTGTTACGTCCCTAGTCTGGTCGGCGAACTGTTTGACGTCATCAACGAAATCAAGGAAAGACCTCCGTTGTAAGGAATGTATTGGGCGAAAGCATCTTAACAGGAACATCCAGACTTGCAATCAAACGGAGTGCAGTATTCTGACAGGTCTTAAGTTTCTTTGTCCGCATTTATCTACTCCCAGGCGATCATATCAATGCAGCGTGGTTTATAACGGACCAGGTGATTGTCTTGTATGTTGCCCCCAATGTTTCATTGTCCTTTCCCCAGAAGTTGCCGGCTACCGCTTGTTTCAGCTTTGTACTTTGGCAATAAGCCCGGCATAAGAAGGATGTCATGTGTAACTCCTAACAGTTTTGGGTTGTTGGCGGTCGGAATTTCTTAAATTTTTTTCGACATCGACTGGGATATTAAGATCCATTCTGTACTCTTTCGTCCTACATTAGTGAATGTCGCTGCGGATTTGGTGGGGGAGTGTTAAGCTCCTTGCAAAAAAGAAGCGGAAAAGATCAGATCATCATCTGGAATATAAGCGCTGAAGTGTTGGAAGGTAATCTAACGCAAAAGTGCAGCAATCTACGAGGTTTCGGTTCGTTTTCAATCCATGAGCTCTGTTGATAATTAAAATCAGATGTTTACTTCCAAAAATAATGAAACTTAAATTAAAAAGAACTTCCTGATATTTTCCAACTATAAATTTTGCTTATAAACGCGCAGCGCAGACAATATCTCAGCCTGCTAAACGCTTCTTAAACTGCAGCTGCAGCATCTCAAAAGCAGGCACCATCAGCGCTCAAGAACAGCGGTTGGAATTCCAACAGTACAATATATGTATGTATGTAGGCGACTAAAAAGATTGTGAACAGCGCAGCAACTCGTTCAAATGCTTCTCACACACAATTGAAATTCTTGAAAGTTTTTTGCCATTTCCCAGCGCCCAGCGCTCAATGCACAATTTGCGATTTTTTCCCATCGTCGGTTACATGAATGGCCGGCTGGTTGGTCGGTTGTTCGCTTGGTTGCCTGCTAACCACATTTTGTTTGGCAACAATTGCTGCAACAATGCATTTGCGCCGACGGCGGCACCGTCACACACAATAACGCAGCGGCCGCAACAACAACAATGCAATTATGCGGTTTCCATCAACTTTGCAAACAATTTGTAGTTTTTTGCGGCGCCCTTCGCGCGCTCCCACCGCGCCGCGTTGATTTCTACACCATTAAATTTGCACCGTTGTCTGCTGGTTGCAACTGCCAAATGCCGGCTGTTGGCTGTTGGCTGCCGACTGTTGTTTGCCGCGTCTGCTGCTGATTTCTATGTACTTAACCAATTTTCTATTTACGCTTTTGTCTGCTTCGTTTTTTAGTCAGCGCGCACTACTCGGCGGACCAAATTTTGTGGGCGCTTGACAAGCGCGAGGTGGCCAAAATGCGGTGGCTGCCATAGCGGCGGCTGAAAAATGCGCCAAATTTCGCCGTCTTGCCATTGCATAGTTTTGGGCGTGGCAGCTTACATTACATGTGTGTAATTAATTTTGCTTGAGTAGCTGATTGCATTTCGTCTGGTAGGGGAGGGTGGCAATGGTGTCTGTTGGCAATACTTGAAAAAGTGAGTTGAATGTACGAACAATTGGTGTGCGATTGTTTTAATATATGTCCATCATAATGCGTCTCTAAAAGTAAAATTCATTTGGCACTCGAAACTATGAAACTAAGCGCCTAACTGTTAATGAGAGGGAAGGAATTTAATTTGCAAAGAGAAGCACTTATCAGAACTTTTACTCTCACTTAGAGGTTTTCGCTTGCGTTAGTGTTTTCGGCATAACCAAAAATGCTAGAAAGATATTGTGACGTGATAAATGAAAGAAAGTGAAGTCTTAGCCACTACAAGCCAGGCTGCTTTCACTGCCATTTAGCAGGGTGGAAAAGAGTTGCTCCTAAATTCTAGTATGCTCTGGGCATCAGACACTAAACTACCTTTGGAGGTTCTACAAGTGTTTGCTCCGGTCTTGAAACCTTCTGTTAATCGGCGGATGTTTACGCAGAATTTTCAAGAAATACCCTTATCGGGCAGCTTGTCAAGCTCTTCTTAATCACGCATTTCGGCCTGTCTCTTTTTCTATCTGCAAATGCGTCTCGCGTCTCTCTTCGACCCTCGGTATCCATTCCATCAGGCACGTGCTATGGTCGCTCGTAAAGTTGCGAGGTAGGCAGTCTGTTTTCTCTCCGCTGCCCACATGGCACTCCTCATCGTACCAGCTGTTCTTTTGCTTTTCCGAAAACCAATCCGGTTGCAGCAGTAGGTAAGGAGCTTAAAATGACGGCTCACAGTTCCCGTGTACCGAGTTGCTGACGTGTGCTCTTAGAGAGCAGGAGTGCAAGTCGAGAAGAAAATCGTTCGGTTGTCTGTTGTGATTGCAGCTTCTCGACGACGAATCTTCCTTATGTTTATTGACGTGCGTTTTTTGCTGCCCAAAGGCGGATGCTTATCTTGGTTGCAATTAGATAGTGGTCCGAGTCGATGTTAGGAACTCGGAGCGTCAAACATTGGTGGCGTGCCTTCCATCTATGACAACATGATCGATCTGGTCAGAGGCTTTTCGATCCGGAGACAAGCAGGTAGCTTGATAAATTTTCCTATGCTGGAATCTAGTACTACAGATATCCATATTTCGAGCCCCGGCGATGTCGATCAGCCTCAACCCATTTGGTGTGTTTTATCATGGAGGCTGCCTGAATTTACCGACTGTTATTCCAAAGATACCTTCCTTGCCCACTCTGGCGTTAAAGTCGCCAAGCACGATTTTGCCATCGTATCGTGGGCAGCTCTCATAGATGTGTTCCAAGCGCTCATAGAAGGCATCTTTGGTCACTTGATCCTTCTCTTTCATCGGGGCGATATATTGAAGAAGTTCGCCGGAAGTCGTGAGCTGCTTGAGCCATATGCAAAAGAATCGTTTCGTCGTGGATTATTTTTCCATGAAACAATATAATCTCCAAACATAAAACTATCCGATTGAATCCAAATCTTTATATGGAAAACTTTTGTATTGAGTGAGATATTTTCTCGAAAATACGCATAGATTATTGCCCGAGACAACGCTATAATCTGCGAATAAATTATTCAAATCCGAACAATATTGCATATAGGTGTCATGCGAACTAACCGATGGGAATCCAGTTCTTGTATGGATGTTGTATTTTGGTATTCTAGCTTCTGTACAATCGAAGTTTTTAGCCTTTATGGTAGAACAACTAAGCAACGCTATATTTCTTCCCTTGAAGCCACATTATCTTCAAGCAAACTTTTACTTTTGACAAATTCTTTTGCTTTAAATTTCCACTACATAACTCAAAGCACTGAATATATGTATAAAGGATACACCTACACGCACACAAATATATTCCCACAGAGCCAACACAAGTCCATATGTAAATGAATATCCGCATTGAAAATGACATTCTAACTCATTTCCTTGCCTTTTTTCATTTCTTATATTGTTCGCCATAGACAGTGTTTTTTTTATTATTTTACTTTGCTCTTGAACTTCCGGGTACATGTCACTGCCTTCCGCATACGCAGACACCCACGTCACTGAACTAACCCACACATTGTTGGGAAATTGTTGCGACTTTATGCGCATAAATTAGAGTTGGCAAATAAAATCAGCAAAATCAGCGGACGCAAGCGAAACAGGGTCGCCTACAAGGGTTAAAGGTGTAATGTGGCGCAGAGCGTGACTTTATTGTTGTGAAATGGAGGAAAAATTGGGCATGAAAAATTTAATTTTCGCATGAAATGGGTGCCTTGAATGTGAAATATTGAATAAAGTTGAATTAAAAAATTTCTCACACACTTTTTGTTAGCTATGGAAGAAATAAGAATACGAAAAAATCTGTTTGCAGTTTAATAAAAAATATTTAAATTCATAAAAACGACAAAATTTGCGGAAAATCGCGATTTCATGGCCTGCAAAAGAAATTCACGTTTCAGCTGCTTGCTAAAGCGACCAACTGGATCTGTTCTGTGCTTAGCCTTTAAATGTACATATGTATGTATGTGATGCCTCCCTTTATCATTTACCGTTTTTGCTGCTTTTTGCTGCTGAAAATCGCAGTTTTTTCTTCCCTTCGCTTGGCGATTTTCTTCGCTTGCATTGAAAGTCATTCATCTCTCGCCCGGCAGGCAAGGCTTGCATTCAACTTTTTATAGCTGCACACACACACAAAAGTACACACATGCATGCCACATACATATGGTAAATATACATTTATACATACATATGTAAATGAGCGCTTATGCATGCGCATTGCCAAGAAAGAAAGAGTTTTGCAGGAGATTCGCAATTTTGTAACAGCATTTGCCCATTTGCTCGTAGCTTTCTGCAGAAGATGAAGTGTCTTATGTGCGCATGTGTGTTTGAGTGCTTTCTCGAGCGCGTGCAGATATTAAAACGGGATGTTGCATGTTTGCATTCTCTTGGATGGTAAGTCAAGCAGAGGTTTTGTGACCGAAAGTGATTCCTTCAAGCGTGAATTTTGGTTTGAGCAAATCCTTTCGGGCTGCTGGGAACCTTGCAGCTGGCTGTATTTTTGAATTCAACGTCTTTGAAGAATTTTTTATGCGTGTTGGTTTCTGATTTGGTGTACAAAGTAAGCTTTATATTTATGGAGAATTCTAATTCCTAAAAATTCTTTAATATATCACTAGCAGGTTTTTAAGCCACAAATACGTGCCGAAAAAAAGTTCAGAAATTTATTCACAGGAGTTTTTTACCCACGTAAAGTCAGCGACAATATGATGAGATATCGCTGAGAAGTTTTGTACAAGCGCTTTTCTCCCCAAGAAGCTACTCATTTGTCGGAACCGACACTCTAGCATATAGCCGCCAAACAAACTGAATGATCGCAATCAAGTCCTTGTATAGAAAACTTTTTTATTTGACGAGATATCTTCACGAAATTTAGCATGGAGTATTGTCATAGACATTGCTACAGTCCCCGAATATATTGCTCAATTCATACTACTATAGCATGTAGCTACCATACCAACGGACTGATCAAATTAAAGTCCATATATGGGAAACTTTTTTATTTGATAAAGTATGTTCATAAAACTTGGCATAGATTATTATCCAAAGAATTACTACAATCCACGAACAAATTGTTCAGATCGGACAACCATAGCATATAGCTGCCATACAAACTGATCGCTCAAATTTAAGTCCTTGTATGGAAAACTTTTTTATTTTACATGATATCTTCACGAAATTTGACATGGATTATTGCCCAAGACAATGCTACAATCTCCAAATTACAAAGTATATACATACGTACATACATACTTATCATACTGCTATACAAATTGACCGATTTAAAAATATTATTAAGTTTGTTTTGTTTTGAAATAAAAGTTTGATTTTTAAATGTTGCCTACATTTCGGCGCGAAGTAAATTTAAATCGTGTGAAATGAACAGAGAACAGCCCATACCTTGATTTCGCGAAATTACTAAATTTGTTTAGTTTTAAATAAAAGTTTCCAATTTTGATTACAAAATGTTGCCTACATTTCAGCGCGGAGAAAATTAAAATCGTATGATATAAACAGATATTAACAGCAGACCATGCCTTGAAATATAACCATCATATATATATAATTTCTCGTAAGCTTTTAAACAACAAAATGCAAAATGATCTTAACTTTCACTGTGACATTTTAGAGGCATTAATTTTTTCGGGGTACTGGAATGGACATCTCAAAAATATGTTATCGATAAACGTTGCATCTTCATGTTGCCAAACTTTGGTTAGCAGCTTGCCGTTTTCGCAAAGATAGCTTATGTTACTTTTATACATTTTTTGAGAATTTTTTTTTTTAATTTTTTGTTATTGAAATATTTTTATTCGATTTTTTTGTTCTTCTTGATTTTTTTTTCAAATTTATATTTTTCTTCAAACTCTTTTGAGTTAATTTTTATATTCTTTTTTCAATAAAATTTAAGAATACATCTTTTTTCAAAATTTAAGCTAAGTGAACCTCCTAAAAAGTCATTGAATACTATCGCTACTCAGAACAAAAATATTTTCCATTCAATAAAAATGCTATTTCAATCATGCAAAAAAAATTCCACCAACTCTAGTTCCCATTGTGCTAACATTGCCTCAAACCACTTTTGCGCACATCGAACTCTGTCTTTCCCCACTAAAAAAAAGTCTTAGAAAAAATATACCTTTTCATTTTAAATTTTAATCGAAATTTAGCCAAACACTAGAGAAGCCAAGCTATTTTGTGGCACACAATGGACTACTGAGGAATTCAGCAAGCTAAACAAGTAATTAGCTCAACGGCTTACAAGCGCACAAAAGTATTTCCAAAGAAAAATTTCCAGGTCAATAGAAAATCACATAAAAAGCGCGCTCTTTACTCTCCTCCGCCCGCCGAAGTAAAAATGCTTTGCAGAAGCGCTTTCAAATTTTCAGGTACTACTTTCTTCTATACCCATGCATTATAGGTAAGCAAATATTGGCTTGGCTGCGACCAAAATAAAATACAAAAAATACGGCCAAGTGAAAAGAAAATGAGAAAAGGCACAACAAACAGCCCTAATTGAAATCGAAAGGCATAAAAGGCTGTGCCACAAACGAGGCGGCGGCGGCACAAGGCGCAGGCGAAGAAGCGGCGAAAACTATAAGAACTTCGCTTTAAGTATTTATACGTGTGTGCTTGCGAAAATATTTACATTTGTGTGTGGAGAGTGGCGTGGAGTAGGGGCTGACACAGCATGACCCTAAAATAAAATGCAAGAAAGCGACATAAAATGTTCCATCCATAAAGGAAGCAGAACAAGAGGCGAGGGCAGGCTGCTTGTAAAAACAAATCTAAAGTGCGCATTATAAAACTGTAATAACGGCAATAAGCGGCACATTACCGCGCACAAACAAGCAGCAGGGCAAAGCGGCATGTCACAGGTGGGAGGAGAGGAGGGGTCGCTGCTGCAAGCAAATGCGCTAAATCAGGCCACTTTATGGCGCTTGCTGATAGATTTGAATTTAAATGCAACTTGAATGTTTCATTTCAGCAAAATGCAACCACAACACACAACAACAACAACAGCACAAACGCATTTTTTGCGCCGCAGAACATGAAAACTGTTGCTGAAGGGGATGGGAGAAGGGGTGCTGCGAGCAACAGCAAACAAACATTGACCAGCTGCAGAGCACTTCAGCGGCACAAATTGATACAGCTGTAACGTGCTGCAACACAGCAACGCAACAACATTGCCGCACACAGCTTTTAAGTATTTTTCATAAAGTTTCTTTTTTTGCTCGTATTTTCATATAAATTTTACGCTGAGCGGTCCGCAGAATGAAAGCGAAAAATGCAATTTGGGTCAGGCCATAAATGCAGCGGCAGCGGCCAAAGCGTCGGCGTCGGCGTCGACATCGGCACTGACTGCCGCTATCTGTGCGCTTCGCTTGTTTGTTGCACGGTGCAACCCTGCGGCACTGTGGTTACTTGCTGCATGGCGAGGGCGGCGTGTTGCAAGCCGGCTGTGGCAAGTGCAGTATGCTGTTGTGTAGCAATGTTTCGCCAACAGCAGCGTGAGCAACAAAATCTCTAACTGCTAACAACAACGCTTACAAGCATGTTGCCTGCCACATTTTTTCCGCCTTTTTCTTGCTATTTGCCATTGTTCCCCGAAGTTATACACATACATACATATGTATGTATATTTGCGCATGGAAAACACTCCAGTTGCATTATTATTATTTTTTTTCGCTGCGCACCGCGACTATTGTTAGCGCTGACATAAATTTTTATGTTTGCCACAAAATGTTGCTGCCACATTTTATTTTCATGAAAGTGTATACAACAAAAAATTTGTCAGCACGAACGCACAAAAAGCCAACGCAGGCAGTCTCGTGAAAGTGCCGTTAGACGCTAAAGGCTCTATGCATTGTCACACAAGTGAAAAGCGTGCTGCATGCCACCGACAAGCGTGCAACAACTAAACAGGAAGTGCAAAACTCAGTCACTGCGACATCAGGTTATGCCTGCCACATGCTTACATTTATGCTTGATTGTCTGTCGTTGCCAATTGTTGACGTTGAAATGGCATTTTTCAAATGTCACTCATACGCCCTGTTGCACATTGTATGCAGGCGCATGCAGGGCACTTAAATGCGTTGCACCAGCGGCTGAAGTGCTGTCTGGCGGCGCGGCTGCAAGTGCCGGCAATTCAATTTACGTTATGTGGAGCATTTTTTTATTTCACAAATATTTGTATATTTTTTACTTTGTTTGCTCTCAGTCTATCCTAAATTCAAGCACAAAGTGGTGCGCTAGTTGCGCAAAATGTTGCTCATACGCAGTGTACACTTTTTGTTGATATGAATTTGTGATGGAATTGTGTAACTGGCTATGAAATTGTTTGTAAAGCGGTTTGTTAATTAATTTAATAGAGTAGAATATTTAATATTTTTGTATTTAAATTTATGAATTTACTTTTGTATGGAAAGGAGTAATAAAGCATTGCTTTTTCCGTTTTTTGTGGTCAAAAGCAATGGAATAAAATGAAATTTAGTGTGATATAAAGTTGTGGTGAGCTTTAATGGACAATTTGTTGTGAAAAGTTTATTAGATTTGCAATATTTAACATTCGTTTAGATATTTAGAATGAAATATGTTCGACAATGTCCCAAAAATTTAAAATTTATTTACAAAAAATGTCTGAAATGTCTAAAAAGCTCAAAATGTTTTTAAAAAAGAAGCAGATATGGTCATCCTAGGGCCCAAAAAGCGCCTAAAAATCAACTTAAGATGATATTATATATTTATCACATTTTTGAGATTGTTGAAGTTATAGAAAATGTTGGTTATCCCTGCTTGCTGAATTTAAAATCCATTTTCCAACCAGAAACTGTGTCTCAATCTCAATAAAAATAAAAAAAAATAATTTCTATACTGTATTACCCTTTGCAGCTGACTTTCTTATAACATAAAAGTGTATAAAAAATATTTATGAGCAACAGTCCTTATGGCAGCCATTTACTATAGTAGTTCAATCTGAACAATATGATGGAAAATTTTAGCAAGATGTCCGAAATAATAATCTAAGTCAAATTTCGTGACGATATCTCATCAAATAAAAAAGTTTTCATACAAAAACTTCATTTTGTACGGTCAGTTTGTATGGCAGCTATATGCTATAGTGGCTCGATCTGAATAATTTCTTCGGATATTATACCGTTACTTTAAAGAACAAACCATGCCAAATTTCCTGAAGATAACTCATCAAATAAAAAAGTTTTTCCTATAAGAACTTGATTTGTTCGCTTAGTTTGTATGGCAGCTATATGCTATAGAAGTCCGATATCAGCGATTTTCACAAATGAGCAGCATCTTGAGGAGAAAAGAACGTGTGCACAATTTCAGATCTATAACTCAAAAACCAAGTAACTAGATCGTGTGCATACAGTCAGTTAGATGAATATCAATGGAGCCCATTACGCTGTAGATATATATGCTACATAAGGTCTCCGATATTTACTTATAATTTAAAAATATGTTGAAATATAAACTTTCTAAATTTATGCTTCTGATTTTCTTGTACAAAAACTAAACATTTTTGAAATCCGCCACTTTATCTAAACTAAACCTTAACGACACTGCAAAGAGGTTAGTGAGACACTTCACAAACTAAATAATGCTTGTACCACTTTGCAAAAGTGTAATCTGCGCTGATTTCCTGCAAACATACACACACCTACACATATTAACACAGAGCTATTGATTCAATATTTGCGCGCTCTACATGCCAGACACAGCAAAGCGGACATACACACACATATGAACACTCACATAAATGTGTATATGTGTGATCAGTCCAGCGAGCTAGCCTACACACCTGTCAAATAGCAACGGTTATGTGTGTATGTGTGCGTGCGCTTGTATGCAAATATTTTGTGCTAACACATGTTGCCTGTCACTGCAGTGATTTATCCTTGACATGAAAATCCAATCTCTCGCACATGCATCACACACACACACACGCACATACGGCATCATCATATCTATGACTTTTAGTATTTGATGGCGCTTTTATCTTACTAAATTCAAACAGATTACTTTGCTCATGCTATTGACTTAACATTTTTTGCCTTTCTTCGCTTTTTAGTTTAGTTTTTCCTCGTTGCCATATTGCAATGTGAGCTCATCACCAACTCTCTTAAATTTCCTTTTTCTTGCCAGTTTTTGTCGCACGGCTTCCGTCGCTGGGTCGGGTGATTGACTGAGTAAATAGAAGCATTGAAATTGGCAGCGATTCATTTTGAAAAGGCATAAGTAGCCGTAGAGTCGGCGAACAAAAGCCGACCAAATGTACATAACCTACTTACGAAGTTAATTGCCCAACACAACCTTGCCGTCGCAAAGTACTTACGGTAGATTAACAATGCGCGCTTAATAAGTTTGTGGGGAGAACAATGGGCGCTCTCATTTCTATTGTCCTTCAGTGGAGAAGCTACAGAATGAAACTAATTTTATATTAATTTATTTGAATACAAAAAATTACAAAATTTAGTGGGGGAGAATGAGAAGTTGTTGGTAAGATACGATCAGCTTGGAGTATAATAAATATTGAAATGTAATTAGTTAAACAGTAAATTATTTATATTTAATCGTATAGAAATATTGGAATAAATTGTAGTTCCTTTCACAGGTTACTGGCAAATTATCGAGGTGAAAAAATATTTATATTTTTTTTTTAATTTTTTAAACGTCCCCACAGAGATAAAATTAAAATATATATTTAAAAAAATTAGTTTTTACAACAAAATATTTAAACAAAAAAATTAATTCTAGTAGATTTATTTTACTTTTAATTTTAATAAATAAATTTTTTTTGAAATTTTATTAATTAACTTAATTTAAATTATTATTTTTTTTTTTATTTTTTTAACGACGCCATTGAAATAAAATTAGTTATATATTAAAAAAAAAAAAGTTTTGACAAGAAAATATTATTAAACAAATTAATTTTTTAATTTTTTTCTTTTTAAGCATCACCACTGTGATAAAATTAAATTATATTTTTTAAAAACATAAGTTTTGACAACGAAATATTATTAAAAAATTAATGCGAGTAGATATCCCTTTTTTTAATTTTAATTTTATGATTTTTTTAATTTAATAAATTATTTAAAAATTAATTTTAATAAATTAATTTAATTGTTTTGTAATTTCATATAATTAACTTATATATATTTTTTAATTTTAATTAATTAATTTAATTTAATTAATAATTTTTTTAATTTTTTTAACTTTGCCAATGAGATAAAATTGATTATATGCTTTAAAAACATAAGTTTTGACAACTAAATATTATTAAAAAATGAATTCTAGTAGATTTATTTTTTTTAATTTTCTTAATTAATTATTTTTTTGTAATTTTAGTAACTAATTTATATATTTATTTAAAATTTCAATTAATTAATTTTTTACATGTAATTACATTAATTTGCTACACTTCGCCTTCTTGAAAATCATTTTTTTATATTTTTTTTTTTGGTAAAAACAATTTTTAAAATATCACTTATAAAATATTCATAATGCAGTTTCATTACCTTTAAAGTTTTTTATGTCCATTTCCTAGTCTATTCCATTGAAGTCAGAAAGCCTCTTCAGTGTCTCAATCTTGGTATGCTACGAAAAATCGATGTGGTGTCCTTAAGTGATAAGATGTAGGCTACTCAGCCAATGACCGAAAAATATTACATTCATCAAGAATTCGAGACCTCAAATATGATCTATCTCACCGAATCCGGAATTAAATTTAAAATCGTCCTCTATTGCTGTTGAGATCGCCAGACACGCCACATGGTTACCGTAAAACTCCCTCAGTGACCACTACTTTGGACTGTTAGAGCCTACTTCGCCTTCATATCCAAATATCCGTTGTCCAGGCGTATTTGTATCTACACTAATCGACATTTACAGTACGAAAGTTCGAAGCAGGGTTCTGAAACACCCAAAAACTACCTGTTAGTTTTTCTAACTCTGAATAAGAAAGCTTCAAAGATAGAAAAATAGGCTCCAGTGCATAAAATGCTATATTACTCTATCTTAATATTTTCTATAACAGCAATCACCACTACCGTGTTAAGATCTCTTAAAGTCCACATAAACTGTTTATTTTAACTATTTTCTCTTCTATTAGCATTCGGTTTAGCGCTTAATAAGCCAGCTCTTGATGTTTTTATACACTCAATTGGATTTAAATTTGCACTTCTGTCATTACACATCACTCCACAGCCATTTTCACATATTTCTCCATTTTTTATTTTTGCCTTCCGCCACACACTTTATCCACTTGCCTCTACTACCACAGTTACTGATTGCTGTTCTTTCACAAACTCCTCTTTCTAACTCACTTTTATCGCATTTTATGCTTTGCATTTGCACATTTAACATTTAAGCTCGACTGCCTCGGCAAAGTGTTGCTTTTCCACCTAACTATGCAACATTTGTAATGCTGGCGCAACAAAAACACCAAGACAGTGCACTGCTCGGACGCATGTGTCCACTGAGGCTAAGTCCGAAGGGTGCACATATCGTCTGGCCGGCGCGAGTATCGCTACAAAACATTTGTAAATGTCTGTATGTGAACATGTGCATGTGTTTGTGAGTGTGTATGTGTGTGTGTTTGTGCAAGTGTCTGCATTGCACTTGCCATTTGTGCACTTAATTAATTCCACTTGATTCCTTTTACAGCTGAGCGCAAAGCTAAATGCGCTTGTAAGCTGCTTAAATGAGCGACCGAACCGCGGCAAGTCGTGTCGGCCCCACAACAGTGCCATACAAAAGTATAAACACATAATGGTGCGATTGTGTTTGGGTGGGGTGAAGGCATGGATGTTAAAGAGGAACCACTGCAGTGACGTAGGCACCACTCCAACAGTTCCAACTTCAGTGGTGTTAACCGTTAAACAAGTTATAGATACAATGCAGATAGGAGATAAAAGCAATTAATGGAAGAAAAAAGTATAAGAATTGAAGGGTTGAAAAATTGCTTCATATTTCAAATACTTCGTTGCCTACAATTAGGTGCATTGTTAAATAATTTTCGAAATCAGTAAACCGAATTGATGACCGTGAACTGAACAAGTGTTTTTGATCGATTTTTTTTTAATGTTCTTAACTTTAAAATGCATAAGCTTGTATTATTGGAGAGCGTTCTTCTTCTTACTATTACTATTTACTATTTTTTACTCGTCAATGCCAAATAGTTTATTTTTGCGTAAGAAAGGGCTGAGAGGTCGCACGTATATATGAGTATAATTCGTTCAAATTGTCGATTGGGATTTAAGGAACTTTAATAGAGGTCTTTGGTAGCGCCATTGGAAACTAACCGGTAATTTAACCCATAGTCGTATTGCAGGGATATTATTCCAGGGATTTTTTGCATTCTATTCGTATTCAGTTATCACTTATTGCATTTTCATTAACTGGATTGTTTGAAAAATATCTTAAAGGCATCAATTATGCCTTCGAAGAATGTATGTCATACCTAAAACAAAGTAAATTATAATAAATATAGGGTATATTATGTATGTATATATAAGGAGGCTTTTCAACAAGAGCGCTACCACAAAAAAAAAATTAAATAAATACTAAAAACGGGGGTTTGGGGATATCAATGAAATTCTTTATTCCTGTGAAAGTACATACATTCGATGCGATTACATATTTCTTTTGCATGGCCCACCCACGATCACGCTTTCCGGAAGTTCAGAAAACACACTGGGGAACCCAATTTTCGAGGTTTTTCAATCATAAACGACCCATAACTTCCGCAGTTTCACGTTCGATAATAGTCTAACGGCGTCAAATCGCATGACCAAGTGGTGACCAAATGACGGGCCATTTCGTGAGAACCACGTTCACCAAGCTTGCTTTTCGATAAATCGATTGTGACATTCGCTGTGTGGCTTTGTGGCGCCGTCCCTGTTTAGAAGCACATATTGTCCGGGTCCCATATCATCCAATTCGGGCGGTACCTATTCCCTTTCACAGTAACGTACCGGTCTTGTTCATCACGGCTGAAGTA
>NC_064306.1:68689900-68714900 GCF_023373825.1 Bactrocera dorsalis
TCGAAATTCTAAAATTTATCGATTGCTTTCGCATGTTCCAGGTGCAAGTATTTCGCGATCTGCAATCATGTCCGAAGGATGAAAGCAAGAAGATAGTGAACAATTACCGCGAAATTCAACAGCCACATAAAGATCCGGAAATCTACTTCGCGCGCAATGCCAAACCAAAGTCGAAATTATGATCTGTTGCTGGGCAGCAAGACTAGATGGACAAACATGAACACACGCACCTTTACGTATATATCACAAACCGACAAAGCAGACGGAATTGAAGTGTTAAACAAAATACATAGCTCAGCAAGTCGCTTCTCACACGCAAATATAATTTTACATTGCATGCCTGTAGTTGCAGTTAGGTTGGCACTTTCGATGTACATCCCACGTACACACACACACACCTATATAACGCTGTGTGCATAGATGTACAACCACCGACGCACTGGACTACCCAACACGGCTCTGTCACTGAGTCATATGTACTTTTTTTGAACACATTATTACACATATACCCACTTTGGCATATACCATGTACGCATATTTGTAATAATCACCGCTATAACTAAAAGCTAGCGTTTACTCGTGCGGCGAGTATCTAAATGCACAAACAACCAGCGGCAGCGGACCTGCAGTATGCTTATGAGTTATCGTTTATCGGTTGTTGTATAACTAAATTCTTTTTACTAATAAATAATGTGATTTATCGTTGCAAGACAAGGCGCTCATCGTGTGCTATCTCCGGGTATTACTTACCTCTAACTCTAAAATACTGATACAAGTTTTTCCTAAATAATAGTATATGCTACTTTTATTTAATTTTATTATATTTATATAACTTGTTTAGGGTCTACATATATGTATATATCGATACATATATGTATGTGTAGAAGCAAGCAAAAAGGTCTAAAAAAAAATAAGAAACAAAAAATCATTCCTCATAGTTAAGGATTTGCAATATGGAATTTTGTTAGAATTAATTTTTGTTTTATTAAATGTATGTGTATGTGTGACATACCATTTTATCACTGTTTGTATGTAATATATAAAGCTTGTTACGAGGAATTGTCATATTTTTATATTCTAAAGACAAATAAGCAAATGATTTGTGCCGTTAGTACATAAATATATTTCCAAGAAATATAAATAAATGCTAAAGAAAATATTTAATATTATATAAATATAAATGTATGTATGTAAGAGTGGTGTATTTAATGGGGTGGTTAAAAGGGTTTTATATCTTGAAACGACAAGAGAGAGTGCTATGCCTATCATTTAGAGGACAACTAGTGTGATCGCCTATAAAAAGAGGATTTTTGGGATTTTTTGCTGAAAAAACTAAATTGTTAAACCTAATCAAGTTGAAAAATTGTCCATACAAGAACTTGGATACATATTTGATAATATTATGATATGCTATAGTCGTCCGACACATGAGCAGCTTGTTGGGAAGAAAAGGACGTGTTCGGAACGATATCTCATAACTGAGAGACTAATTCGCTGCAATAACAAATACTATGAGTGTGTCAAAAACTACCGCTGACAAACTAATTGTCAGCCGACATTAACTTCGCTCTTGGACTGATCGATAAGTGAAATAAATGTGTAAATAAAGAAATCAATATTTTTTTTATTAATTTACCAACGACTTCCATCGCCTTTGAAATTTGGCGATTTTCTTGAAATTCACTTTATATTTTCTGTCATCAACTTCCTCCTTTCATTTAAACAGTAAGCATTTGAGCTTTTAACTTTTTCTCGATTAAAATACATTTCCAATACACATATATACTAATTCATAGCCATTTATATCAAATATTTAAGTTTATTATAAAATTTGCTGGTATTTTCCGATTTCTTAGCG
Organism: Bactrocera dorsalis; assembly: GCF_023373825.1. Taxonomy (NCBI): domain Eukaryota; kingdom Metazoa; phylum Arthropoda; class Insecta; order Diptera; family Tephritidae; genus Bactrocera; species Bactrocera dorsalis. Next base: position 68,691,759 of record NC_064306.1, read on the forward strand.
CAAACAAAACAAAAAAAAATTACCTAAAAAAACAATAAACACAGGAAAAGTAAAAGTTAAACCTACATGGCGCTTAACAGCTTCATAAATGCATTCTCACCGCCCTCCTCGGTATCCACAGAGCAGAACGAAGATGGAGGCGAGCGGCCGGGACTCTTCGTGCACAATCGTCGCATAGTCTTGGAGTTGGTCAATAAAATATTCGATAATAAACGCGGCAATGTGGAATTGTCCTCGTCACATTGCTCCAGCATTGCGAAGAAGCCTTCCGAATACAGCTATGACAACCGGCTGAAATACTGGAAGGATATGTTGGAGCAGCGTAAACTTGTGCAGGCGAACATACAGGAGAAAACCGGTAAGACGCCGGCGCAGATACTCTTCAATCGCGGTGTCACCGTTGATGAACGTGACAAGCAAACTGTGCGTCGCTTGATAGATTACGCCGAACGCTTGAATCCATTGACTGTAATGCAACGACAGGAAGCCATATTGCCGGAATATATTGACTGTAGCACGTGCCAATATGTACATGAAATACGTGAGACCTTGCCGAAGGCCGAGCGTGACGGCGAGAAGGTAGTCGAGATCACCGGTTTGCCGTTGGTAACGAAGGAAGAGCTTTTGGGTAAACCGAAAGAACAGGGCGGACACAAAAAGTCCGATTGGTTGAGATCCAAAGTGTTGGAGGAGCACATCGAACGCAAACGCGAGGACATAGAACGTGTAATTGAATTCTATCCAGACATTGACAAGCTGCAGATTGTGGGCGAGAGTTTCAGTAAGATGAATACGTTACGCCACAACGCAGATATACAATATATAGGTGAAGAAAAAATACATTTCATCTCACAAGACTCAATTTGTGAACCAACTGCGCCGGCAGCATCCACTTCGGAGCCACCGCCACAACCCGAATACAGTGTGCGTATTAACGAACATATTTTCCAACTAACCGAGAAGCGAAGCTCCAAATATGTTGAGCTGGAGGTACGTTTCGAGTGTGAACCCTTCGAGAAAGTTGTAAAGCGCGTTCTACATCTGGAGAATTTGGGCAAACGAGTGTTGGGCTTCGAATGGGTGCATCGTCCGTATTTCGAGAAAAATGCCGGTCTCCTAAAAGCCTACGATGACGAATTCCTCTTTCAACATAAACCGTTTCGCCTGACTTCAGGCGAGAGCATTGATGTGGTTGTGCAGTTTCAACCACGCCGTGCAGACATCACGAAACAAAAGTGGATGCTAAAAATCGATCCACAATTTTTCTGTCGCAAAGTGGATGCTGTTGTGGTGCGTTTGAGCGGTAAGTGCAAACCGGCGCCCGAATATATTGCCAAAATACGAGCTGTACAAACGGAGGTCTTAAACAAATCGAACACGACGATGGTGCGTCAAATCACGACACGCTTAGCCTCACTCACACCGCTGATTAAGTTGCCCGAAGTGATTTGCCCCTACAAGCGTACACTCACCGAACTAGAGCTATTCGAATTTTACAATCCCGGCTATCGCTGCGAACGCTATCACGACATACAACTGCTCAAGGAGCTGTATGAACGCTTAAAGAAGCCGCGTGAGCCCGCTTGGGACCTGAGCATTGAATCTTTGAAAGCCATCATCCTGCGGCAGGAGAGCCCCGATAAGCGCGCACTGTACTTTGTGGAGATGATTAGCATTTTAGAGGAGATGCGTGGCAGGCCGCCCATAGACTTTGATGAGAAAATACTTGATAATACGGAACGTGAGCGCACATGTTATGTGTATGTGCGTGGCATTATCTCAACGGGCATCGATGAGTGGGAAGAGTTGACGCTCACCATCGAGGAAGCCTTCTTAAAGGCGGCATGGAAGGAGTATGTAGACAATTACTCTAAGGCTTCAGAGGAGGGTGCAGGTGGCGATGCTGAGCATATAGAGATGCTGCTGAATGAATTCGACGAAGAAGAAATCAAAATGTGGCTGGTTAAAGAGTTGCGTCATCGCAAGCCGTTCCGTGACACGCTCTACATGCAAACCTACACACATGTGTGCAATTTTATTGAGGACATTGTCTCGGTTATAGAGAGCACAGACATCGTTTAAGCTATTCGGAGTTTTTACTATGGAGATAGTCGTAATATACAAATGATCCGGAGGTAAACTCGAATATGGCTCAAATACACATGCGATCCTGATATATGTATATACATATATGAGAGTTGCGTAGGCAAAGAATTTGTACAATTATTTCTATAATTTTTTGTATATTTTACTTGCGTATACATATATATACTTATAATAAAGAGAGGGAAATTTTGCATTTCAATTCATAATATTCGCTTTTTATTGCATTTTGTAGCATAAAGATGTATTTTACAATTACACAAGTAATATTACAGTATAATTACGAATGAAGACAATAATTTGCCATTAATTAATTTATATTGGTTAATATTTTTAAAACATATTATTTGGTATTCATCACAAAGTAGCTTAAAAATGTTCGCCATGGAGTATTATCGTGTGCGCAATCAATAAGAAGTGCCTATTTTAAATTCGAATTTAGAGATCATTCAGCTTTTTTATTTTAATTCGTGCTAAGTTGTGGTATAATATTTTCAATAAACCATTTGCTTGTCATTTGCAAGTGATCGCCCTCAACGGACAGATATATGAGTCGGCCATCTCTGTCCAATTGATTGAGCCCAAGCTGAAAAAGTTAGGATAAATAATAAAAAAAATCTATAGACAAAAAAGCTTGTAAGCTTACATCTTCAAATACGGGACTTTCGTTTAGAGGACGAATAATCGTATCTTGTCCGGGACTGTAGAAACCGAACCATTGCGATTCCTTTGGTTGTACGATAGTGTCATTCAAGAACATAACCATAACAAATCTACAAAAATATTTAAACGGTAATTTTATAGAAAAGATATTTCAATAAATATAGTACACACTTTTCAAGCTTATTTAAATTGTCTATATAAGTTTGATTGATAAACACTTCATTGTTTATGTTTGAAAGAAATGAACTCTTTTGGCGATATTCCTCTTCTTGCAATGGATCATGCCAATATGTAGCTTGCACTAAATCACGCTGCATCCACCTGTTTAAATAAAGACTCAATTGAAAAACAATTAAACTAAATTTTTTAACGACTAACTCTTTGTAAGCAGCGCGACGCAATAACTTCCGCAAGTGTTCACAAGTCGTACTGGTCAGCGAGGGACATTTTGGCAAACCGAAGACACCTTGGTGCTGTCCGCCTAATGTAATGAGCGTTTTCATAGGTGGCGTGGAGCAGCGCTGCGCCACGGCACGCCTGCATTGTTTTAAGTATAATATATACAATATTTAAATAACAATAAAACATTGCTTTGGTTCAATGCTTACAAGAATTGACCGCCTTGTGAGAAGCCAATAGCATTATAGCCGTTTGTTAGTCGCGTATCTCTGGCCAACTGCTCACACACATAACGCACTTGATCGTCGGGATGTATGAAGAAACCACTTTCATAGTCCAGCGCAATATTACCACCAATTTTCAATGACCGTACGTATGTTCCATTTGTTTCCGCTTCAATTAATTTCTTTATAGCACCCAAGCTGACGGGAAGACAGCAAGTATCACCTAGAAATATGTATTAAGTAGAAATGACTTTGTATTCAATCGAGCCACTTACCCATTCCATGCCAAAGTACAACCGGTAATGTATTGGAAACAGCTAGAATGCTATTGCTGAATAGCAAGATAATCAAACTTTTTACTAAATACATTATTGTCAATTATTTCTTTGGAGTATTAAAAAGTGGACGTTAAAGTTATCGCAGTAATGAAAATCTTATGAAATTCAAACAAAGAAATTGGTTTCTAATCACAGCTGTAAGCATAATCAATTTGTAATGGAAACATAAACAATATGTAAGGTTGCATTTTTCCGGCGTAAATGAAATCAATTTTGATATCTACTTCAGCAGATATTTATACAACAATAAAAAATATGTATACGAGTATATTTAAAATATATTATTTTTTAAATCAATAGCGTTAAGAATTATTTCAGCTTTTTTTGCGTTAAAGTTTTAAATTTCTATAGCGGTGCATTTAAGGTTAAAGTTTTGTTGCATTCAAGAGTAGGGTTAATTCGTATAAAACACGGGCAATTCGTATGAATTTTATATGAAACAGTTAAAATCTATTTTTAAAAACTAATGGCTCAATTAGTATGACATTTGAGAAATATTTTGTTAAATTTTCATGGAGAAATACTAAAAAAGACGATAATGGCAGCAATAACCTTGGAGCGTCTTGGAAAAGATTTGAACTGCGGCGGCACTCTTATCTATGGGTTGGGACTCCTCTAAACTTTTGTACGATAGCGTCTACTTTGAAGGAGTAAAGGCGATTTTTTATAAAAAAAAATCGGTCAATTTGTTATTGCAAAATGAAAAATAGTAACAAATTTGTAAAAAAACTTCATCGTTACCTTATAAATTACCAATAGAAACGGTTTCTAAATTTCAAATTGATACCTTCAGTCGAGCATCGAGTGAGGAAAACGCTTTAAATTTTGGAATCTGTTATATAACTTTCATAGTACGGATATACAAATAGGAAGATCGACCTGAGAGACTTTAAACATAAAATTCTTGAAACAAAAAATTTAAAAATTAAAAATCCTCCATTAAATGAAAAGCGTTCATAGAGATGCATACTGTAAGCTGTGACATTTTATTTATTTACATATATTTGTATGTGTGTATACCTAAATATAGCGGAAGTTATTTATAAGGATTTATAATCAGATTACAATTCAAAACTAATGCACACCATTTGTTGCAGCGCTTGTACCGATCGGTTGTTGTTGTGATTGTTGTATTAAATGTTGTTTATTACTCGAGAAATCTATGCAAGAACCTGACGTTAAATCGATCTCTTCAGAATCCGAATCATCGGAGCCTTCATCCGAACCGTGAGCCAAAGCATTGGCCATAGCACCCGGATCCGCAACCAAACCACTCATATTCATATGAGCCTGCAAAGCATTACCGAGCCCATGACCATGATGTTCTTTGTACAATTTTAACTCGGTGTAAGTCTTCTCGCAGCCATTGGGAATCTTGCTGTTTGAAGTGTCATTTTTCGCCTTCTCCATTTGATCTGCGTCTAATTTTTGTGTGTGCTGCTGTTGTTGTTGAAATGCGGGGTGCATCATTGTAAAATCGCTGGGCATGGATTGTCCATTAGCTGCGAGCATTGCTTCAGGCGACGATAAATGTCCGTCCTTCACTTGTGCGCCACTGCTGAGATTCTCTGCTGTCATTTCCGTTGGCGAGGCGCCGTTCATTGCAGCCGCGCCAGGAATTCGTGGCACACGATCTCCTGTTTGATTGTGGAAAAGCATAAAAGTGATTTGTAATACAAATTTTTAAATGTTTTGGAATTGTTGGTACCTGCCGCTATAACCGTAGGCGTGCCCAAACTCAAGCAACGCATCCGCCAGGCATCCTGTAAAAGTTGTAAACGTGCCTGCTTTCGCCATTTGGCTCTCCGATTTTGGAACCACACCTGCTTGAAGAAAAAGTAATGATTACTAAAACTGTTTAAAAAATCTAAGGGAATGAAGAAGATGGGCGTAGGTAAAAGCTTTTATTTGCGGACAATTCTTTTAAAGAGCGCAAGTAAAGCCGGATTAATACACATAGTTTAAGCCTCTCCAGAACAAATTAACAAAAAAACACATTTTTTCGAACTTACATAACCTTTTAAGTCTTTACTAGGCTATTATATGCAATTGTACAGTAACCAGGCAGCATTATATGGCAGTAAAGTCCCTTAAAGATTATTCAAATTAGAAATGCAGAGCTTTGAATTTCACTACAAAGGAGCTGTCTCTACGCAGTCAGATTTCTATTTCCCTTAAATACTTACACACAGCAATCATTAAAAAAAATGAGAGCGATCAAAAATTCAAAAATCATGAAGAACATATTTCTTTGATGGCTACTTCGAAAGGCATAAAATAATTTGAAAAAAATGGAAGTAGCAAGTCCTCTCACTTATATGTCGAATCCTAAGCCTCAACTAATAACTTTATACAAAGCTTATTTATTTTCTATATACGACTACTTTTTTGTAAAAGAAAGATCTTTTTTCTTGTTCCCCATGGGAGATTAACGGCTTCCGTCCTTTTAAGCAATCTTTGGGAGGGGTATTCTGATATGATGATTGAAAATGTTGTTCTTTCGTTAATAATCAGAAAATATCGAGTATTATAGAGGATTGTGTTCTTCGGTATCAGATCTTTTAAGACCGGCCAATCTTTGCAGAATGCTTGTTGTTGTAATTGTTGTTATTTTAAAAATAGTATAGGATTTTCAGTACGATCGAGTTATATCAAATCGATTCTTTGGAGGATATGTATGTAGATATTTTCAGAGTTCCACGGTCGTTTCCAAGGTTTCCTTTCTTAATTCTAGTAAATGCAAACAGGAGTCAGTACTGTAGTTGTAAAAGTTTTGACACTTGGATCAATCGCAAAATCTGGTTTAAGGCCGATGTTTAGTACATAGCATTTTCAGTACCTACTATATTCTTTCAAATTCCACTAAATTTAGAATTTTCTGGACATTTTGGGGTCAATTAAAAGAAAGTTTGAGTTATCTATAGCGCCTTTGAGCTGGAGAAAATGCTTAGTTCTGAGTATTTTTTTATTTATTATAAGAACACTTTCAAAAAATGAATGTTCATGCTTTTAAGAGCAGAATTCGGAGTACTTTTGGCTTAAATTTATATCTAAAAAACTGCAAAACCCATTGAACAGTCGCTCCTGCATGGAGGATACGGCTGACAGAAATTTTTGTTGGCTTGTGGAAATATAAAGTATACTATCTTTTAAGTTGAAGTAAAATGAACAAACTGTGCTAAATTTTAATAAAATCGGTACAGTAGTTCAGGACTTTATTCCGGACAAAAGGTTGCCTTTTGTTATACCACATCGATGCCATATCTGTCGGAACAAATAACACGACTTTTTTTAAGTATACCATATAGATTCCAGAGGTTTTACTATAACTGTGTTTTTAATTTTTGTTTTTTAGTATATAATCCTGAAACACCGATTTCACATGGATAGTCTAGGAACAAATTGGAACTACACAAATAGTTTTAGATCACAGCCTTTTGTAATAATAAGTTGAATGAAATTGAAAAACAGGACCATTAGATGAAATGCCCAACCGAAATTTTTTCACAAACAAATTTTAAAAAAATGTTAACAAAAAAATAATGCTAATTAAACTGGTGGCCCACCAAATTCTTGTTAAATTTTTTTATTATACTTTCGAATGATTTATTTCGAAATCTCGAATTTGGTGATTTTCATAAAGAAGTTAAGAACATTTTCACTTGAAAAATGTGTTATTTTGTCGTACAGATTTTCAAGTGCAACATAAGCCCCTAATCCAAGACTGCTGCTTATCTTTGAAACAAAGTTTTCGTCTCTGAAATCACTATTTTCTTATAAAAGTGTCGTTTTTGAAATCACTATTTCCATATAAAACTACAAATTCACGATTTTCTCATTATTTGCGAATATTTATATTTTATCAAATTCCGGCTTCACACTCCAATTTTTTTATATATATTTTTTATTTGTTTTTAATTGGAAACCCCATGCGGTGCTTCACCTGTACACGCGCTTCGCTCAAACTGATCCGCAGCGCTACTTCCTCGCGTAGGAACACATCCGGATAGTGAGTTTTCTGGAAGAGCGCCTCGAGCTCCTGCAATTGCTGAGGTGTAAACGTTGTGCGATTACGTCGTTGACGTCGCCGACCGAACATGTACTCGGTTAAGAGGTCGCCCGGTAGCGGCGAAAGAAATGGACCCGCCATTTTCACCGAAATTTAAATTAATTTCACTCCAAAAAACGCGCCTAAAAATGCAGCCTAAGCGAGCGGTTACGAGGCGAACGGTTGTTTCAGCTGCTGCGCGTTGATGTTGCCGCCAGGACGTTCACGAGATGACTGTGCGCATCCTTAGCCATTGTGTGCTTTTTATTATTGCATCGCCGTTTACCACTAATGTGGCCTTTATGAGCGCTCATTTGCAAGCGCAGGACGCATTCTCCGAAGTCAGTCGGATTGTGTTGGGTATGTGAGTGGTTAGTGAGTGGGCATGCGTTTGATGCATTATGGTGAGCTGGTGGGTGGTGGGTGGCGGTAAATGCACTAGGCGTGGAGATAATTAGGCTTATGTATGCTTATAGGATTTCCCATTCATTGAAACTGCTTTTAGTCACCGAAGCTTACGCATGAAGTTTATGCTCTCTTACTGCTGCGCTCTCTAATCGGCTCTCTCGTGGCTTAGTAGTTTAATCTTTACACGTTGAGAGAACAATGCCCACAATACGATTTGTTTATAAGTTTCTCTGATAGTTCTGTATGTTTGCTTAAATGTTGAAGAATTTCGTTAATGCAGCTTAAAAGTTATACTTCTTTCTAGGTTAAGACACCAAATTCCGTTATTATTATATTCTTAAAAAAATAAAAAACACCTTTTCAAGCACAAAGTACGACATATTTAGTAACAAAGGTCCTTAGCTTGGAAAACCGCAAGAATATATCGGGTTTTTCAAAAGGGACGCCAGAAAAGTAGACCGATAGCGACAGCAAACGACGCCATATTTTTCTTCGCTGTTTTGACATTTCTCTTCAGTAAGGTTTGCCATTTCATGATGGAAAGGTATACGATCCAACATCGAGTCGAAATTATTAAAATTTATGGTCGTCATAATCGTCCTGTGAGATCAACAATTGAGCATCTGCCGCTGGCGCATCAATTAAGGAAGACCCAAATCAATCTCTCATGTCGCTCTCAAGCGTTGTAAATCTCTGTGACGTCGTTGTGGAGAGTTTTTTTGAAAATATCGTGGCGTACATCCTTAAAAGATCAAATTGACGCCAGAACTGAACCCGTTTGATCACCAGAATCGTGTTAAGTTTGTGAATTGGGCTAAGCAACAACTTGAAAATGATTTGAATTTTCATCGAAAAATCATCTTCAGGCGCCACAAGCCACACAGCGAATGTCCCAATCGATTTATTGAAAACCAAGTTTGGTTAACATGTTATCTCAGTCAATTGGTCGCCTCAATCGTGCAGTTTGACGCCGTTAGACTATTTTCCTGCCAACAAGCCAGCGACGATTGTTGAACTTCGTACGGATATCGAACGTGAAAATGCAGGACTGCAAGCGTGCCCGTGGTGACCATGCAAATAACATCGAGTTTCATACATAATGGCATCGAATGTACTTTCACAGGAATAAAGAATTTCATTGATGTCCCAAACCATTTTTTTTTTGAAGCTCTCTTAAAGACTCATTATATGTTTCAATATTGCCTTGGATTGACCTAAATGACGTTTATCTATAAGAAAATTTCATCGGCGACACAAAATTTACTCTACGAAGCAGTTGAAAGATTTCAAAGGAGTTCCAGCTCTCCGAATTGATCGCCCAGCACCCTGTATTGTTCCCAAAGGAATATCAAATATTATTAATTTATCCGAAACAGATATATGCAGACCCCTAAAACTAAACGAGCTTATTGATTACTCAGTAACATACCGTATATATGCTACATAACTCCAAAGGGGTTCGGCTCGATCCCAGTTTCCGACCAACGTCCAACAAGATTTTGAATAGTGGTCGTGGAAAACATGAGCATATAATTTCTATGTAAAAATTTTTAATTTAGACCAAGCATTGGAGATATGTCTAGAAAACCCGCCAATCTCATGATGAACTTTTGTCCGAGAGTAGAACGTAAGGTGGTAACAACCAGACACTTTCTCCTTCAATGTCCAGTCTTTGCAAGACTGAGGCTCAAACATCTCGGTAGTCTTACCTTCGGCGAACTAGATGACATAGCCGAACTGATTTAATTTGGGATAGGCTCAAAACGCTTTGTCGATTTGTAAGGATGTTATGAACCAGTATATAGGATTTTCAGGTACCACTATGGCCAGTCTAGCGTTATAAGCTACCCAAGTGAGATCCTTGTTAGGATCTATCTCATTTTCTAACCCCAATCTAACGAGAATTTGATGAAAGAAATCTCTGTATTGGGTTCCAGTACAACTCTTAAGGTTTGTGATGATACTGGAAAGCTTAAGAGGGGAGATATTGATTTTCTTAACGAGAATACGATCAGCTGGCTACTGCTCTTTTGCCAAACTGTGAAGTAGAAAAAAGGTTTCTCCATTCTACTAAATTAGAGGATGGATTTGTTAGAAACCAGAATCGAGTCTTACCTTCAAATTTAATAAATGTTCAATCTACCCTTGTATCGCAAATTGTAAAATAATTTATCATTACAATATCTTTGGCACAGAAAGCTCTCTTGCTGCCACTCTTCCAGCACTCCAACACAATTGAGAAGGCTGATAACTGTCGTAGTAGAGAGTAGAAGGCTACTACTAGCAATGTGACTTGCATTACCGTTATTTGCAGTACAAATCGCCAGAGAGCAACTGTTGAACTCGGCTGAGCTGAGTTGACTCTGTGTTGGTCAACTTGTTGTGCTCTCAAATTCGCTTTATTTATTGTATTTCGTGAACAGAAATAATAAATAAAATTTAGCAACCATAAATAAATACGACGAAGCTACACACATGCATACACATTTTCGTATATACATATAACACATACATATATACAGTTATATGGCGTATGCACGAGGATAACGATGCGATGGGGCAGCGAAGTTCTCTGTGTGAGTAATGAAATTCAAAAGCACTTAAAATTGTAGCAACCAATGAAACACACGCGCTGGCAGCCAACAACAGCAACAACACAGCGCTGCCAGTAATAGCATATAACAACAAACTCAGCATCGGCAACAACAACAACAACTATGGACAACAAAATATTGTTGCCGAGCGGCGGGTGTAGTTTACAGGTTTATGCAATTACAATGAGCGCAATGAGATAAACAACATTGTGGCGTTGATGCTGCCGGCAGAGCGGAGGCGCGCGGGCGTGCACAAGCGTTGGGTTGGCAGTTGCACCCTCAGGACGAGCGTGTTGTTGTGTTTTATACCGCTGAGCATGTATTGTTATTATTGCCATTGTGTTGCGCTCCAAGAAGTGTATTGTTCGGCGAGCACGCCGCCCTACACCCCGCGTGTATGTGTGTGTGTGCGCTCGACTGTGCCGTTGTATGTACATGCAAGGTGTAAATGTATTTGTGACTGAAAGTTAAACAAATGAAGGGATGTAATTTTCTCATTTGCACGTTTTGTTTCGTTGTTGTTGTTTTTTAGCGTTGTTGTTGCTGCAGCTAACTTTTATTGTATCAGTGTACACGAGCATTTGGCTTGTTGTGTAGGCTTTGGTGTCGAAGATATTTGTTGTATTGTTGTTTCATGCCTCGTTGTTGTTGTTGTTGCTGTGATTCTTTTAGCCCGTTCGGTTGGCGCGCGGGCAGTGACGGCGACGGGGGGCCTAGCGCTTGCGCTAAAATTATATTTATTTATTATTTCAACAACGCTGTTGTTGTTGGTGTTGCGCACCGCAATAGGCGGAGCGGCAGTGGTGGATTCAACAACATTTCACAATTGAAGCCAATCATAAGCGAGCAATGTGATGCGGGCACGCGCGACGGCGTCAAGGCAGCGCGCCTGCTGCCTGAATTAACGGTACAGCGGCGGCGGGAGGTGAGGGGCGGCAATGTGTTTTGTTTCGTTTTGTTTTTGTGTGTGTGTGTTTTTGGGAAACGTAGAGGCGCGCGCTTTTCATTAAAATTATGAATATTGTTTCGTTGCTGCCACCGCCGCTGCCATATCCTGTAGCACATGTTGCTGTTGTTGTTGTGCTTGTTGGAGCTGCCGCTGTTCTCCATTTTTAATTTTGTAATTTGATGTGCAACAGCAGCGACAACAACACGAAAAACAACGGTGTTTTAGCACAACAATGCAGCCAGAAACTCATTAGTCGACTGTTGGGTTGACGGCCACCGTTGCGAGTGGTGTGCGGCTGAGTGGTGTTTGGTGCGCAGGTGGGCGGTGGGCGGGTGGTTGGTTGGTGCGCCATTTGACTGGCAGCTGATGTCTCGAGATTGGTGCATTCACCGGAAGTGTGGTGTGTGTGTGTGTGTGCGTGGGTGGGTGTCTGTGGGTGGTGCAGCATTCAGCGCGGGTGTTGCGATAATTTTTTGCTTAGTGGCATCTTTTGTTTTAGTGCAACTGGTTTCATTATGTACAGATAATGGAAATGATATTTTATGATTAAAATTTTTCACGTTTCACAAAAACAACAACACATATGTACATATGTAAATAAAAAAAATAAAATTTAACTTCAGTTGTAGTTGTACACCTTCATTTTTATGAAAGGTGGTCATGATTTCAACCAGTCCAGAGTCAAAAAGTCTACGACTTTTATAGGATATTACATTTGTGACTAAATTTTTTATTTAGTTATAAACTATTAAAGTTATTTTACACTTTGATACTAAAACAAGAGAAAACGTTCGGTTGCACCGAACTATACTCGTAAACCCTTTCACAAGTGCATTTTGAGCATTTCCCACTTCCAGTACTAACTGCCGAATGACACGCGTGATGTTTTGTTCCAAGGCCTAAATCGAATCGGGTTTGTCCACATGTAGTAGACTTTAGACTTTACACATCTCCACAAGAAAAAGTGAGGTGTGATATTACACGATCTTGGTGAACAATCAGCCGGCCAAAACATGAAATGATCTGCTTACTGTTCTCCCAACAAATCCATCGCCATTGATGGTTACGTCCTCACAGGCATAACTTTTGTAGAAACACACCAAACCAGACCGTCGTTTTCCTGAATGAAATTACAGCTTTTGAATCCCTGCAGGTCCCAAATGTGTAAATTTTGCTTGTTTACATACCCATTGTGCCAAAAATAGGCCTCAACGCTGAAGAAAATTTGGCCTGAAAGTGCCGGATCAGTTAACTTGTTACTTATACGTCTAATCGACAGTCATCCGCTAATTCTTCTTTACTGGCGTAGACACTGCTTACTCGATTATAGCCGAGTTAACAGCGACCTGCTACAGAGCGTGGAAAAATGCAACAGTTGCAGATTATGTCGTCTGTATTTTAGGATGCGCATGAAATAATGTTTATCCACTAACTTGAAAAAGGAAGAACCTAAACTAATAAATGGCATTTTGGGACCGTTTAAAGGATGTAATCGAAGCGCTATTTCACTAAGGCAATGCGACGTGTCAAAAGTCAGTGAAAACTATGGCGAAAATCCAAGAACTCGGCTTTAATTTTCGTCGAATGAAGAGATAATCACCGAAACTGAGGTCTGTTTTGAAAGAATTTTGCATAAAAATTTGTTTAACTACGGTGGACGAGAGGCTTTTCAATTAATTTCGACAAAAGAGCAGCTTCTTGGGGAGAAAAGGACGTGCTCCAAATTTCAACTGGATATCTCAAAAAGTGAGGCACTTTTTGCATTTGACGTTCAAACATACGAAAGTGACTAAATATACTCAGCTAGTCACGCTGATTATTTATACGACAACGTTACAAGGATTTTGACTGTTATTGGTTCTAACAATACGGAGACCGAAACCACACTGCGTATCATACTTTTCAGTTTCATTGACAAAAATGAAAAAGAGATGGCATTGATTGTCCACCCTGATTCATATTCAAAAATTTATGGAACAATTCCCGAACCATTGACGATTTCTTGGAAATGAAACAATGCCAAAATCATTGCTTTCTCTAAAAAATCTTCGAAGAAGTAAGTATTTATCAAAAAAGACAGTCAATTGAATGATGTTGTTTTCGAAAAATAATTGAAGTAAATGATCACATTAAATAAAAATAAAAGGTGTTTTTTTTTTAATTATTATTTACGACCTACATAAAAGATGGCGCATTTTGTAGACGAAAATTCGTATAAATTTAAATAATATACTCCTTTTGCAGTACCAAAAGGCAAAAAGATACAAATACACAATAAGAAAGATATTGATAGATAGGCACTTACTTATAAAAAATCTAGATCTGGTAGATATTGTCCTAATTAATCCTAATCAGATACTGAAACTCACAACAGAAACTTTGCACCTTGGAATCCATGAATACTTTTCAGAAGACATGTGAAACATACTATAATTTTCAAGATTTTTTTATTCATTTTCCTTTTAGGATTTTTTTCACAGAAATAATTATTTAGATTTATTTTCCCGGAATCAATTTAAGTTTAAAATTACAGTACAGTGGCTCTTTCCTTATTTGAAAGCAATAGTTTTAGAAGTAAGCAGTTTCAGGGAGGATTAAAAAAATATAATCGAAGAAGTGTCACCTAAATATGGAAATAAATGGTATATCAAGTAAAAATTGCGAGATCTAGATAAATAAATATACATATGTATATACTATTTTTCCGAGAAGAAATGTGAAATAATTAATTGTTTTATAAATTTTACGATAATCTATTTGGTCGGTCACTGGTGATGCTTAACTCCCACGTTGGTTGAATGAGACGGTAGTCAGATAACATCGATGATGCTTAAGATAATATAAATTTTAAAAAGCTCGAATGATAGAGTTCACTATTTTTAAGTAAAATTCTTGAACATTAAAACCCGAAAACAATCTCAGGGAGTTTTTAACTCTTATTCGAATCATATCATGACTAATCCTTAGAGTTCATTAATGACAGTCAATATTTAAAAAATCTCCTAGCGAGCATGTTCCAAAGGAGAAGGTTTCTTACAGAAAATGATTTTGTCACAAATAAACTTCCATGTACATAGCAGCATCTTCCATGCCTAATCTGAATGAGATTCTTGCTCAAAGATTTTTGTGTGTCCTAAAAGCAATGTTTATAAGATCTAAATACTGTTACCATAAAATACCGCATAAGGTTGAATACACCTCTTCATACATAACGAACGAATACGAACGGCCTTTAGATAATTTTTCCAATAAAAAAAGATTTTGCAATAAAGTCGTGTTAATCAATCGCTAATTGGTGGGTTTCGGTTTCAGCTGTGGAAGCGCCAAAATTATATAACGAGTTTTTTAATAGCTCTCGCAAACCAAGTAGCTAAAGCCTTCTTTTTTAAACACTATGTAAAGATTCCTACAACCCTCCATGAGTCCTTCGGGGATGAGACAACAAAAAAGGACTTGCTAGAAATTACTAAGAGTAAAACACGTAATTGATGTGTGATTACGAAAACGTACACATACCCATGTACCATGTATGTATAGAATATTTTACAAACGTTTAATTTCAACGAGCCGCCGAACAAAGCGTGCGACTCTCCAGTGCATTTCGGTTGCATGCAAGCGTTTTGTATGCGCAAAAACTCGAATTCTCGCAGGCAATTTCAACAAGGATATGAGTAAATTAACAACGGTAATTGGCAGCCCAACACGATACGTATGTGACAGTCTCTTTGGAGGCGGTTGATGAACTAATTTCGCATGATATGGCGCCTACAAGTTGACAATTCACACTGCTCCACACCCCAAAAGTATGCAACGTTGGAAGAAAGCGAATGCGGAAACTGAATAAATGAATGACGAAATATGAATGAGCAAAAAGGATAAAAATATGAAAATGAAAATGAAAAAGAAAGCACAAGGCGATTAACTGTGTGTGTGTGTGTGTGCGTGTTGGTTTCAAGCCGGTGTAGGCCGGAGGATTGGGGTAGACTTTGAGCCCGGCTGACAAAGGAAATCAAAGGCACAGACGAAATGAAATGTTGACGGCAGTTAAACAATGCAATTTCTTCATTTTCTTGTGTTTTTGATGCTGGCGTTGTTGCCGGTGTTGGTAAAGTGACAGACGCGCAGCAGCTAAATTAGAATTTTTAATGAAAATCGCCTTAACAAAAGGCGCAACAACTTGCAAAAGAATGCAGCCAGAGGGGCGGAGATAGTCCACAAGTGTGGGGAGGGGCGGCATATTAATGTTGCCATCGAAACTGGTTGGTTGGGTGTGTTGGTTGACTAAACTTAAGGAAATATATATTACATACCTAGATATATATTAAAAATTGATGATTCTGTGAAGAATGCGGAAGCCTAATTCTTTTTGTAAAGCCATTATGATTCTTTCATTTCGCAAACAGCCTTTTTATGAAATAAATCATTAGAGGCTACCGCCACACTGCAAGGATATCACGTGGCGCGAATTGTTTATGTTTTTGCCTTTGTTGTTGCTGCTTGCATTCCAACCACAGCCGAGGCCTTTTTGCTAATTTCGTTTTAATTATGCTGATTAAAATTTTGTTTGAAAGACACAAACAACAACAGCAAAATAATTATAATAATAATAAAGCACAGCGAACTGAATCCATTTAAGATGGCGGCGAAGGCGCGGGAGTTCAACGTCAGCGGCAATGCAGCAGCGCAGCAGGTGTAACATGCAGCTTTCCATTTATGCACAGAAATCATTAACTTAATTAAATTTTTTACACAAACATGCAATAAAAAAATCATAAAAAAGATGGAAGTTGCCTAACGCCAACAACATCTACCAGCATTGCAGCAGATTCATCAGGCACAGCCTTAAAATCACTCTGCAACACCTAGTAATGCCGCTCACGAGTGCAGGCAGCCCTGTAGGGAAAGTTTGGAGTTTGATTTCTTTAATTTATCTATATTTTGATTGATATCGGGCTCCGGAAGATGATATAAGCCGAAGCGATTCATTTTGACAATTGAAGCAGTAATGTTGACCGTCAGTGAGATATTTCACTGCAATGTTTGACGCTGTTTGAGCGCAATCCGTTGGAGTTTCAACCCCGATGAAACATGGATCCACTGTTGCCCACCAGAGATCAAAGAACAGTCTGCTCCGTTCCGGTTACGTAGACCCGAGTGTCGTGGGAACGGGGTAAATATTGTCCTTTTCGGCTGAAAAGGTGGTAATTACAGTTTCCTGAGATTCAAGAGGTGTTTCGAGATCGACTAACAGGTACTCTACGACCTATATCATGGTCCCGCTCACTTCTCTAACATTGCCACAATCAAATTGATCGAATTAGGCCAATAACTGCTGTTCTCTCTACTTCACGGTCCTCCAGAAAACGTATTTTTCAAACGAACAATATATAAATATCATTTATAACCGAAACACTACTTTGATGAACTTAATTACGCAGCCGGTGATGACTAACTAATCCATAGTATACATGTTTTTTCATCCTTTAAATATACATTGGATGCATTCCAGACAATTCTTAAGCTATGAATATAAACGGGATCTCACCGACCTCTGACAGATGGCACTATTAGGCTAGCTGATCTAAACGGGGTAATATTAGCCGACTGTGAATAATCCTAAAATTTTAAGTGTGGATTTTCACAGTCTGTGCTCCTTCACTCCTCATACGACCGCGATTATCGCCAGAGAGCCGAAAGAAAATCCTCAAGTGGGTAGCTGGCAGCATATGTTGTTGACAACTTACAAGGCAATTGGCCGGTCGGTTCTCAACTACTGGAAGTAGTGAAACGCGACGAGGAAGCTCCAGACTTGTCAGAACTCTACACTCCGAACTACAACAAGAAGCTTCTTGATGTCTCCTATCGAACACCTGCAAAGTGAGGCCCGTATGCTTCCAGGTAAGGAGAATAATGAACTCCTCTCTAAGCAGTTCCTGCTGGGGTGCTTTCGCGGAAATTATCTTTGCAGTCACCTGCTTGGCGCGGAACCGCCTCCTAGGAACATCAAGAGGTCATTCCCTAACTACGTCGACAACATCAGATAATACGCCGACCAGACTTCGGACGCAACAAACTTCCGACAAGCACAGACCGCCATTCACAGTGAAGCCATCAACACCTTCACCGACTCCCTTCCAGTGAATGGCGTACTCGGAGTCAAACCACCACCCATTGCAAACGTAGAACTCGAATTGCGACGAGAAACGAGAGTGACCCTTGTGCAGCTTCGTTCTGGATACTGTAGCAGGTTGAATTCCTACTTATCCAGAATAGACCCCCACATATCTAATATATGTTTTGGGTGTAATGAGTCTCCGCATGACCTCTTTGCATGTCCCACTAACCCTACTCATCTGACACCCCTCTCCCTTTGGTCCGACCTTGTCGAAACAGCACGTTTCTTGGGCCTACCGTTGGATGACGTCGACGACAGTTTATCTAATCCTAACGGGGATTAGGTACCCGTTACAACAACAATCATTTTAAAACACACAATCCACCAACTGAAGGAATTTCCGACAGGGCAGGTAGAAAGAGTAGGCATGAGTTCAGTAGGCAGTCGGTTGGTGGGAGCAATGGGTAGGTGGTAGAAAAATTATTTTCATAATACTAATTGCATAGTCACAATGTCATTTTTATTAAAAAGCAAACAGCCACATTGCATTACGTTGCAACAACAACCAACCAACACGAATACAAGCATCCTCGGGCGAGGTGGCAGCCTCGTCAACGTCAGCAATCTCATCAACAGCAACATCGTCCTTAATGGTAGCGACAGCAACACCGATGTTGGCCGCACGCTTAACTAGTGGAACCGTTCGAGGGAGCGGCGCGCTGCGGGGCGACAAGTCGGCAAAATGTAATGAAAAGATAAATTTATGCAATGCAACCAACCAACCAAGTAGGCAGTCAGCCACCCAGCAAGCCAGCCCAGCTGCTGAGGCGAAAAATCACCGCCCAACGCTCTTTTTCTCTCGCTGTCTCTCGCTCTCGCTACCGAAGAACCTCCGCAGTCGGCGTGGAAGCCTGCAACGGGCGCACAAAAGAAAATGAATTGAAAAAAGTAATTAAAAACAGCAAAAAAGTGCTGCACTGTTGTTGTTGTAGATGCTTGCTGTTATTGTTATTGCTTACAGTTGCCGTTGTGATATCAACAACAAAACACAATGCAAAAACACATTAGCGCAAACAAGTGAGTTAGTGGCGGAGGAGCAGGTGGCCGCGCCGCGCCATGCATCTATTCCAACGAAATGCTAGTGCATGCATGCACAACTACAACAACAACAACAAATAAACGGCAGCAACGTAATAAGGACGAAATTAAAATACATTAACACGGCAACAATATGGCAATTCGCTGAAGAGCGCTAATTTCCACACGTAAACAGCGTTGAAACAACAGATTTCGCATGGAGCGCCACGAAGGCAGCCTTCGGGGGTGTTGCTGTTACCGGCAGCGAGATAATGAAAACGGTAGGGTTATAGGAATATATGCGCACCTGCTAATAGGCCGCCGCATATGACAAGTGACAATGAGCGTTGCATGCAGTCAGAGTTGGTGAAATATGTGGGTAAACTTTTTAGACACTTCTTCTAGAAAGCAGTCAAGATCACGATTCACGAAGTGAGGTTCAAATTTGGTCTTCTTCTATTGACAATAATTACTTTTTTTCGTTAGAAAAGTAAAAAAAAAAAACTTTTTGTAACAAATATAAAACAAAGTGGTCTTACCGTTGTCCTTTTTAGATGATTAATTCCCAGGAGATTACAATTGATCGTGAAATTTTTCGTAGCAGTAATTTTAGCTTTCGAGGACATATGATCCGATCACCATTAAATTTGTTCTCCATGTTCAGATAGAACATATCTCCATAAATACTTTAACAACCAGTTTTTTATCTGATCAAAAATCGAATTTCGGCAGGCCAAAAATTACAATTTTTTTTCTAAAAAAGGTTTTGTCAGCGCTTTTGAATTTATTTTTCGACCATAGCCAAGTGTACGCATATTATCTTTTAGTAGAAAATTTTTTGTAGGATTTTTATACGGAGAAGGTAAAGCGCTTTTTCAGTGCCCTTGTAGATCGCGTGTCACTGTAAACATTTACTGTATATTCAATTGAGACAGTTTTTATAATTTCCAAGAATCACCCGTTTAAGGTTGTTACCTTTTGGCTTACTCCCAGAATAAATTGCCAAAGTTAGGTTTTCAAAAGCGCCAACGTCGTCTAACCGTTTAAAGTACCAAGAGTACTTTCTTGACTTTCTTAGTTATGTGAATATCATGGAGGATCGTCACCCACCCGTCCCCGTTATTTTCATATTTCCCTTCCTTATCAAATGAATTACCACCAAAATATAAATCAAATCGCGAAGGCACGTTATACCTTTAAAAACTCGCTACTTGGCAACTCAAAACTTTATCGTAAAGCTTGACATTTTTGGTGTTACAACTCACAACGTTTTGATATGCGAGTGGTATTTGTGTTGCCAAGTTTACAGTAACTTAAAACATTCATCTCGGCCAAAAAATGGAATTAAATGGTGAGATTGAGACAAATATAGGAATTGGCAGGACCAAGCAGGTAGTAGAACCAGCATACATTCAATATTGGTCTAGAATAATTAAAAAAAAAAATGCGATAGCGGTCCTTCGAAACACGTCTATGGTATTGTGACAGGGTATGAACCGTGGATTTGTGCGAATGACTTCTTTTTATTCCCGTACATAAAAAATAAACTAAGAGTTCAACGTTTTTCGACATTTGAAGAGACGGTTAATGCATTCAGAACGCACCTCATTCATAGTGTTTCGACAATGTAAAAAGTTTAATTATTCAACAATATTTATTTTGTCACCTGCAAAGTAATAATGGATTTATGTTAACTATTTTTCCAGTCTTCGAAATATAAAAAGCTAACTACGTATCGTCTTACATCACACGGCGACATATATAGGCTATCGAGAATACGGTGGTTGATCGATGCTATTCATTGCGTTTTTGACTTTAAATTCGGTCACAATCGCTATCATACTTAACGAACCGTCGAAATATTAAACCGAGCTTCATGAAAAAAAAAACATAGCAAGAGTAAAACTAATAGAGTACGCAAAACAGAACTTTTAGCAGGCATAGAAACGCGTGAATACAAGGTGCTTTCCAAAGTCGGAATTCGCACAATCAAGCAAGTCTAAACATACCTATTTACTAGCTCTATTGTCATCTCCCTTGCACTGACGATTTTCGAGCACCATATCCTACACATTTTTAAGATTTTCATCATTTGAAGAGGTCGAATGCCATCCAGAACGAGGCATGTCTTCAACGATTACTCGACTGTCCTTGAAAACTTTGTACTGCTGGTAAGCTTTTGCTTTTGATAAAAGTGAATCACCATAAGCCTTTTCCAACATTCGCAACGATTCCATACACAAAATTTGGTTAGAAATACAAAATTTGAGACAAATTGTAAAAATTGCAACCACTACTGCGGTGTACCGACTTAAGCAGCTGCTGTAAGCAGACTGAGACAAGACAAGATCCTATCAACTTAGCAAAATACATTTTTTTTAAATGTCATTTACCGGGGGATTTTAACTAAAATTTCTGTGTAATATTTGTTTTCGCTCTCTAATCCCGAAATACAAAAGGCAACCCACGTATCTTCTTGTCAGAACTGGCTAAAACGGCTAATGTAGTATGTAATTTACATTTCATCTCGCAATCATACTTAACGAACCGTTGAGTCCAGTTCCGTTAGTAAGAACTAATTACCATGTTAAGTTCAAAAAGGTTAGAACGTAGCTTCATGAAGAAGACCTCGAAAGAGTAAAATTAATGGTGTACGCAAGACAGAACTTGTAACCGGAATAGAAACGAGTGAATAGTTCCTAATATTCATGGTTCTAGCTCGCTATTTCTCAAAAAATATCGACTTCTCGAGAACTCGGAACTTAAGACAAGTATTGATTTTACTTTTGCTCGTACGCTTTTGGTAAACTTGACTTGTACGAAATTGCGCGATGACCTACCCAAAATTAGCTCTTCTACAAACTAAACTTTCTGGCTCAGATCAGATCCGTTTGTCTAATGTTGTTGTGTACTTATTTGGGCAGGGCATATTCGAGAGAAAAAAGGTTCCACCAACTGCTCCATCTTACGTACCCTATTTAGCATTCCGCTTTGTGACACCCTGTAAAGCAACATCATCGGTTGAGCTTTTCCCACAACAACAACGCCCAGAACGATGTTTATGCTTATTGTCTGCTTGTTGCTTGTTGACGACTGTATCGCTGCTGCTGGGTAGCTGGTACGAGCAGTGGTTGTAATCTTATACATATTTATGTGTGTGCAACATAAAACACGATTATTATGATTTCATTTCATTTCATTTTGCTGTGGAAAACAAAGGACGCTCCACAACGGAAAATGAGGAAGAAATCAGTCATTGTTGTGCGCTGTCTTCAATGTAATTTCGCAATCTTTTTTGCTGTGCGGCGGCTGGTTAGTGGGTGGGTGGGGGCTGTGCGAAGGGCAGGCAGTAGCCATCAGGCTGTCAGCCAGTCAACCAGTCAGGCAGCTTGTGGGTGCATGACGCCAACATAATCAGGATAACAAATGAAATCCTTGTCGACAGCAAGACCAACAACGACAACAACAACGATAACAACAATAATTGTGCAGCAGTTGCGGCAGATTTTGCCAGTGAGACGTTGTGACGTTGCAACAGCAACAACAGCAAAGGCAACAGCAATAGTAGGACGTTCCTTTTTCACATTGTTATTATTTTTGCCTTTATGTAAATGTTTTGATTAATTTTTGCTTGCCACTATATCCGCAAGCGTCTTCTGCACAAATTGCCGCAACAAACCAAATCATCGCTTCCTGCTGCGCTTACACTGGTTCACAAGGCTCAGCTGCGCCGGCAGGCCGGGTGGTGTTCGGGAGAGGAGCGTGTGCGATCATGAGTTGCTGGCAACACCACTCGCACAGTTATCGATATACACACGTATGTTTTTGTTGTTGCTGTGTACCGCAAATGCAATCTATCCTTGGAGGTGCATTCACATAGTTCGGTTTGGTGTGGCACGTTGCTTGTATTGGAATTTACTTAAACACGAACACTTCGCAACGCCAACTCGTTTAGAGTTTTGCTCACTCTCTAATTTGCCCAGGTTGCCATTGTTGCCAATTTCACATGCACATGCACACACGCGCCCAGGTGCTGCTGAGTTTGCATTGAAAATTCATATTGAAATTATATTTTTCATTGCACAGTTGTTGCATTTATGGAGCCTCAATCAATTTAATTGATTACATTTCGCAAATAAATAAAATCCGAACAGCTGAATGGACTTCGATTGAAAAGTGATTTCATTTCGAAAATTTTCATTGCATTTCACTTTATTGAAATGC
>NC_064306.1:71590900-71622900 GCF_023373825.1 Bactrocera dorsalis
GCTTGGTGTTAAATGTCGGTGGCAAAAGTGGCGAATGAGCAGTGAAACTACCATGCGATCGCAGTGAACAATGTAATCGAATGTATGACCACAACAACAACAACATTTAAGAAAAGCCACCATCGCTGAGGCATTATTGCTGCCGCTAAAAACCTTTTTAGTTTCCAATTTGAAGAGAATGACGGTCATTCAATTGGATTGCTACCATTTTTAACAGCCGATCAGTGGCAGGAGGAATGAGTTTTCATTAAGTGATTTTAAAATGCTTTTTGGTTTGGGGAAAGAAATGCAATGTCGGGCTATTAGCTCAGAATGAGTTTAGTAAGTTAAGTAAGTTTGAATTACTATTTTCTTTTAATTCTTTTATTGAGTTTATATTGCGTTCATCCAAATAAAATATTTTCTGCAGTTTAAGCAACAAACACTAAATAAAAATAATAAACAATTAAAACAACAAATAATTATATAAACTATTATCACCCCAAGAAATGGAATAAATTGAGTAAATGAGCCTGTAACACGGGCCTCATGGCATATCAGACGAAAATTTTCCTTCAGACTAGTAGAGCTTAGAGTATAATAGCTTTGATCACCTAACGATCCAAGGCCTGAATCCAAGCGGGATTGGCCGCACGAATTTTAGACTTTACATAACCCCACAGGAATATTTAAAATTGTTCGCTTTCAATTTAAGATTTCGGTGTAAAACGCGCCAAAGTGTTCCATCTGTCAGTCCGAACGGTGCCGAATCGACTCTTCACGGTCTTCGTGTGCACTCTCACCTACGGCTGTTAATTTCTTGCTAGATTTCTAGATGGGTGGTGATGTTGCGAACAGTACGAAACACATTCTTTACAGAACGTGAATTTTCGTAATAAAGTTGAACGAAAGTTGTTCAGGCGTTAGTCTCTCAATGATGAAATGCCAAACAGTACTGATCAAAAATATCAGGACAGTTTGGTACGACTCACGCGTGATCTGTCAAAAAAGCCTATTGAAAAATAGTCTACCTGGATCACCCTTTGCATATAATTAATCAGGTTGACGAAACGAATTAAAATTCCGGTGACTGTCTATCTGTCCAGCCGTGGAAGCGGTAACTGAAGTAAAAAATGAGGTATGTTGAAGTTTACAGTATTCCTTGACATCCAAGAAAGATCGGTATTGGAAGTAAGACAACACGCCCACGCCCACAAAACGCCATTAAATGAAAATATATAAAGTGCCATAACTAAGCACTAAATTTAGATATATAACTCTAATTTGGTGCGAAAGATTGTAGTGACAACAGACACCTCTTGGTTATTTGATCGTCCAAAGCACTATTAAGTTGCAAGAGTATGAAATGTTCAATTATTCCCGAGCTTAACACTTCTTTACTTGATTTTGATCTACTCTTCACAAAAAAGTGCTATAAGAAATATTTATTGAAGATATAGAGTTTTCTAGATAATAATTAGACATGTTAACCTGAAAAATCTTACTTCGAAACTACCCCGTGAAGTGTTTCTTAGTAATAAAAGTTGCAGCAACATATTTTCAATTAAATTTCAAACAGTTTTGGTTTGAGTCTCGGCTAATAAACTGCGCTCCCGAAAGTAGCCAACATTCGTTGTTATACATTTTTAGATTCATAAGTTTTTGGGGGAAAATGAAATTATTAAAAATAGATTTTGTATAAACTAAAAATATATCATGAAATGCTTTACAGAAATTATTTAAATATGAACTTAATTTCAATTTTACTTTTTTTATGTTTATACACCAAGATATCATACTTTTTTGAAAATTAGAGGTAACTCCCCCTCGGAATCGATACTTTGCCAGAAGTTGCAAATACGTTTTGTGAATATTTTCGCCGAAATAAAATACTGGAAATTCAAATTTAGCACGAAATTTCACCTTAACAACCAGCAACTGAAAATATAAATACACGAGTATATATGTATATACGGCTATACGAGCCATGCAAAGCGTGGCAAAATATAAAATGCAACAATGACGAAAGTCACTTTTTGTAACAATTTAAAAATAAGTTACTTGCAGCTTTAAATAAAATATCGGTTTCATTTAGTTGTATTTGTTGTATGAAAACCATAAGTCACGTAAACAACATAACTGTTGTGCTCTCATTTTCGGCGAAACAATGCAAAAATAAATTTACGGCATATTTCCAGGCAAAATATTTATTTATAGGTTTTAACGAACTTATTTTTGTACAACAACTACAACAACGAAAAATCACATTGTGAGCGAAAGCCTTTGTTTTTTCCACCCACGTATCATTGTGCCACCGATGATGAGCGAGCTTTCGGTGGGCGCCGAGTTTGATGAAACCGTTACACAGGGTAGGGGCAGTGAAATTTGCCAATTAAAAGTGGCGTTTGCTAAGCAAATTGCCAATAGCTTGTACCAAAAAATTTTGGTTAATTGTTCTGAACTCGAACAAATAATCTATAGTTTCACTTTTCAATAATTTGTTTTTTGTTTTTTTGCCTACAATTGCAATTTGACTAAAATGAAATTGATATCTATAGAAATTGATATATATATAGATATAGATTGATATCAAATATAAATATCTTTATGTATTATTTATAGTATATCATACCTTCGAGTTGGTATGGCCTTCATTATTGTAATATTTTTCTTGATTTCCATGCATCACTAGGCTATTCAAAGGATAAATGTAAAAATTTTTATCAAATGGTTCCATTGTTTCTATTCCAAAATATGATTTGAAACTGGGTATAGAATTTACTTATAAAAGGTGGTTCTTCGAACGGATAAAATTTCCTATAAGGCGTCTTACTTTTAGTGATCTCATCGTAGCAGCAATGGGTGTTCCAATTTGCTACATAAATCATGTGATATTGCCCCTTTAGACTATTTTTTGTTCGATTTCTATATCAAGTCAACGCTCATTGCCGACAATCTAGCTGCAACTGGGCACTTACTGAAAGCAATGCTGGAAAAGGTGGTTAAGATTTGGACCGACTGGTTGGTCTCCATAATGAGTCAGTTGAAAAGTCTCCGCACTGCCGTAGTCTTCAAAAGGTGCGTGTATAACTATGATAGCTGCCGGATCATTCTTCGTGAGTTATATCATTTTGAGTGAAGAAACTTTTGTTATTGTGAAAAAATGGAAACAAATTAAAATCGCGTGTTGATAAAATATTGCTAATTGAAGGCAAAAAACACGGTTGAAGAAAAAACTTGGCTTGGTGATGAGTTTCCAGACACTGCCACAGGAAAATCAACGTTCAAAGATTAGTATGCTAAGTCCGGACGTCATAAAGTGAGTACCGAAGACGGTGAACGCAGTGGATGGCCAAAATAGGTTGTTACCGACGAAAGCATAAACTAAGTCCATAATAAAGGTTTGAATGACCGAAAAAAATTCTTCGAGGTTGCAGGCACTCTTATGATATCAACTGAACCTGTACAATATATCATTTACGAATATTTGGTATGAGAAAGCTCTGTCTAAAGTGAGTGCCCTTCTAATAATATATGACACTTCTCAAAGGAAAATCAATGAAGCCAGCTCCAGCATGTTTACATATTACATAATATTCACTAATCCCTTTTTATAACGACTCAAAACCTGCTCTTGATTTTTTAACCTACTGTGATTTTAATTTCCCGTTGTTTCCGTTCATTTCCATTCATTCATTACGAAACTATTGAAAACAAAAGAGTGCGGGTGATAAGCGTAACGTAACGTAACGCAAAGTCCAAGCGTCCACAAAGCACAAGAAATGTCTCACCGCAAGAAAACTTTACAAATTTACACCAAGCTGCCAGGCGGCGCATTTGAAGAGCATTAAATTATAATTAACAGCCAACTCCACTCCACTTTGCGGAGCGACACTTCAACGCGCCCACAAATCGCACGCTTTTTGAGTAATCGGCTCACGCCGCTCGCATTCTTCCAGCAACCTTTGCTTCACACTTTGCTCTTGGCAAATCACGGCGCCGCCTGAATGCGCTTATCAGCGTCTCCTTATCAAATATCAACCTTTGTTTGGCGTATTGAGTGTGCTCTCTCTTTTTGTTGAAATACTCAGCGAAGACTTTTTTCGTGAATTAAAATTTGCTCTCACTCTTTTCAGTTGTTGTTGTAATTCTTTGAAATAATAGGTCGCAGCACACGTCTCTACAATTATTTGAAATGTCCGACTATCTTATCATAAGTGTTGTGGGATTTAATAAATCTTATTGTTACTTGCAATTTGGTGGTTTTAAATTTTGTCTTGATTTTCATGGCTTTTATTTACACACACTTGACTTTTACAGTTTGATAGCGTATTTTTAGACGCCTTGCTCGCCTTTGTTTCCATTAAATGAATGGGTAGTACTTACAGTACTTTCTTATTTCTTCTTTTTAGCCACTTTAATATTTTTTGATATTTTTTAGTATCTAAAATAAGTTGTGAAAGAAATAAATCTAATTTGAAACCGATATTAAACGCATGACATTATAAAGCCCACGATGAGTAGTCTCAGAATTCCTTATTTTGATGACTTGTTTCTCAACTATCAATTGTTTTGTAAACCAAGAAACTAAGTTCTCCAACAGATTTGAATATGCAGAGTAGGTTTTTCTAAGTGAACGCCAATTTCTTTGTTCTTCTAAGAAGGTGACTTTCATATGTATGCGTAGATAAAAGATATAGAATATATATATATTCAGTTTACTCAGCAAAAAAGTAGTGAGTTATGAATTATGGGAAACCCTCCGATTAGTCAAGATATTAAAATATATTACCGAAGAGGCATAGATTGCATTGCTCACGGTCTCTGAAATAAATCGTGCGGTTTATGAGTTGTGAAATGTTTTGCTGTCATAACATTTAAGTGGAGAAATTTACGGTATAAACTATTAATACCAAATGATGATTTAGCAAAATTTAGAACCCTTAGGTAATTATACTATTATATATAAAATATGCATCGAGATCATGTGACTTTCAATATATATTTAAATTACATTATTTCACATTCCAAGTTATAAGTAGACACACTAGACAGTCTCAAGTACCTCATAGTGTGTCAGTGAGCTTTTCTTCAAGCTATTTAATTTTTATCAAAATTCCCATAAATTCGAAGGAATTTCCGGAAATAAATCTAGGTTGAAATAAATTTAAAAATCATAAGTATTTTCGATTAAAAACCATTAATTTTTTTTATTCGGGTTTTTAAGAAGTGAATGCTTCATTGATACCCGTAATTTCAACACTTTCGACCGAACACTTAACTCGCCAATGTTAAGACATAGTAAACGATCGACAAAGACAGCACTTTCATATATTGGGTAGTCGAAAAAGTCAATTCGTATTTTGTCAATAGATGTCGTTGCAGTCGTATATCTCCAGTGCTACCAATCATATTGTGTCATACCCTATAGTGTTCGAAAGGTGAGATTTTAAGTTTTATTTTACCAAAAAAACTAAATTCGGGGAAAGAAAGTTACAGCTGTCTAAAAATAAGTGAAAATAATGAAGAAATTCGCTATATTTTGCATAAAAAAAGGAAGAATGTCATGCAAGCCACCAATGAAATTTGTGAAGCTTACGGAGAAGATGCTGTATCAGATCGTGTAGCACAACAATGGTTCACTTCGCTAGTAACAGGAGACAAAAAGTGGATCAAATACGATCATAATGTGCGACAAAAATCATGATCTAAACGTGGTGAAGTTCAACAAATGGTCATAAACTTAGGATTGGCGCATCGACAGGTTATGCTGACTGTTTGGTGGGATTGGAAAGGAATCATCCACTATGAGCTGCTCCAGCCTGGTCGAACAATAGATTCTATATTTTACTGTCAACAACTGATGAGATTGAAGCAAACAATCGAAAAAAGGCCAGAACTGATTAACAGAAAGGGCTTCGTCTTTCATCAGAACAACGCTAGACCACACACATCTTTCCTGACTCGGCAAAAACTGGAAGAGTTTGGCTGGGAAGTTTTGAGGCATTTTCCATATTGGCCTGACCTTGCACCATCGGACTACCGTTTGTTTCGGTCAATGCAGAACTCCCTCAATGGAGTGAAAATTACTTGTTGTAGTTTTTCGCCGAGAAACAGAAAAGTTTTACACTGATGGAATAATGCCTCTGGCGGAAAAATGGCAAAAAGTGGTCGACCAAAATGGTGCATATTTGATTCATTAAAGTTCATTATAAATATAAAAAATAAGTTAAAGTTTGATTAGAAATACGAAAAGACTTTTTCGTCTACTCAAAATATTATATACTTCTACATATATACCCAGTATACTATTAGTAAATGGATACTGTGCAGATATGGAGTATATGATATTTACATAGACAAGTGCAGAGAAGACTTTTGATACATGTTTAATGTTCAAAAAGAGGAATAAATATTATAAAGTTAGAATGGGTACTGTACTTGAGATAACTATAATCTCTGAATTGATATTAGGCACTTTGTAAAGTTAAAGTATTTATGCGTAACAGTGTCACCATTCCATTTCCCAACAGTTTCGTTTGAAGACCTTATTTTTATCAAAATACCGATCACCAGGAGTCAGATTGAGCTGTCATCAATTTCTATTAACCAAAAACTTATTTAATATCTACAAGGAGGGTGTGTAGTAGCGAAAACTACCAATACCGAATCCCCAACCCCTGTCCTTTTGGAGGACACTCTGTGTGTACCTGCTGTTTATTTTCCATTTCCTATGGCATGCGAAGGACCAGGAACTTAATCCCCAACGCTGTCAATCAATTGAGAAATTTTCACTCTTCATTCATAAAATAATTAAATGTAAATATGTGCTCTGCTCCCGGCTGCAAGCACTTATTTATAAAACTGTCCATCTCCTAGTCATAAACAGCAACACAAGCGCACACACACTTAGAGTAAATTATGTAATATGTAACCAAATGTTTGCCTCATCGAGTTACCAAAGAAATTTTCCAGTTTCCTTAGGACACTGCGAAACTTCCACACACGCACACACTTATGGATTCCTATTACGGCCAACAATACAAGCACAGTAATTGAAGAATGCATTTGTTAGTGGAATTAGATTTTCAATGCAGACATATAAATAGCAAACAGCGCACCCATACACAGACACGGACACACATGGACAAGATATTGACAAGCTGGATTGCCCACTAAAGGCTAAACTCCATACATACACACACATATATAAATACATAAGTGTATAACTGTTGTTTATCTGGCGCAAATAATGGCCACTAGTAATTTAGCTGCATGGCCTTCGTCAGGGCTTTAGGGGTCGTCCGGCGCTTGCCAACAGCGTTGCAGTGATGTCCGTCTGTCAGTGTATGTGCAGTGCATACAAATACCGTTATATATGCATAAGCACTTACTTGCGCATTTTGTTGGCCTGCAAATCCATACCGTTAGGTGACACTCTTATGGGTGCGCCATGTCGGAGGGTTGGAGTGGGAGGGGTGGTGTGCAAATATTCATTATCCAGCGACTGCTTGGCTACAGCGACCATAATTTGAAGGTTGCGCTTTTCTCGGTTTCTCGGAAGCCGACCCTCCAGCTCTTACTCGGAACTGTTGATTTCCCTGCACTTGTAAGCTTGCAAGGCACCGTTACTACTCAAACAAGCTCTCTTTTGCGCTCGTTCCCCAACATTTCAGCTTGTCTGGAATTTTTGTTTTTGTAACGCTCTCCCGCGCTCACGTCTTATCTGTTTGCTTGTGTTGCTTTTTCTTATAATTGTTTTCCATAATTTCTATTGTTGTAGTTGTATTTTAGCTATTTTTTTCTTAGCGTTTCGCTTTACTTTTGCCGCATCATCGTCAGCTGTTGCTCACTTGTTGCCGTTTTACAATGCAATCAATGTTGTTTTTATTGTTATTTTTGTTGTCATTTTCTTGCTCATTTAATCATTTAATTGTCGCTGCACTGATATTAGTTCAGCGCTGAGCACGAAGCAATAACTAGACAAATTCAAGCAAGCAAATACTAAAGCAAACACAACAACAACAACAATAATAAATAAAAATTACAAAATTGTTTTTCTACCCATTCAATATGTGCGCTGAGCAAATGTGGAGGTTATCAATCTGTTGTTGTATAATGCTTAGGGTTGACCATAAAAAATTATAAAAAGTTCTGACTGAAAAATTTTCCTTAGTCTCTATGAATAGATTATTATACAAATGTTTAACATATTTCACACTCTGAAAGAGTTCAACTTGAATTTTATTCGATATAAAACACACTGAATAAATATTGTCTCCCCATTGAAGATCGTTAACCATATTAATACATCATTTTGGTGCTACTCGCTTGTTTAAAGCATATTTTGTTCACTCCAACAGTACGAGTAATATGAAATTAAATCAGCTTTAAGACCTAGATCAAAAGCGTTTAACATTAATACTTATACTTCGATTACCAATAATTGTTACACCATACAAAGTACTCAGCGATCTAGAGGGCTCAAGAGATGTGAGAGCGGTAATAGGGATTAGAAAAGCGGAGAGTTACTAAAACAAGTGCTTTCGCTCATTACAAAATACGAAATCGAAACCAAGTCAAAGGATCCCATTGTTTCGAAAACAGGTGCAGAAGTTCTAGTAGTTCTACAACTCATGGCTTTTGAAAAGATCAACATCAACGGAAATCGGTTCAACCTCGTAAATTTGTGTGAATATAGCGATTTTGCCCAGAGGATGTATCTGCATTATTATGTGGTAACTGCCATCTTCAAACCTAGCCAATTTTATCTTGCATATTTCAGATCAGTTTCACTATTGAATATATGAATGACTCAAATAACAAATTACTGTCAAATATGTACTTACTGTTATAGTCCAGTCATTATAGTAAGTTCACCTCGGAATTCATATACCCATTTATGTGTCTGTAAATACTTGTATATTGACACCATAAAGTTGTCTCAAAACCTACATATGGTAGGTATACCCTAATTTAAGCTTAAATGACTGGACTATTAGACATCTACCTCACATTTCAATCAGACTGCTTACTTATATATACAATTCTATTCTTCGACTCGACCACTGCCCAAGTTAATGGAAATATGCTAAGATAACAATGATTCCGAAACCTCATAAATCCTGAGAACTTCTACTCTTCATATCGTCCAATTAGTGTACTGGCGAGAGTGGCAAAACTCCTTTAGAGAACCAAAATATATTACCCCAACACCAGTTTGGGTTTAGAGGGGTCATGAAACACCTGAGTAATGCCATCGAATTGTTACGCAGGGGTCTTTTTGGAAGGATTTCTTTATAAAATTAAAAAATGCCTCTCAGCACCTTACTATCTACTTATGAAGGCATTTTTAAGTGACCATAAATTGCCGAATAAAGAGGTGAATTTTCTCAGTTGTATTCGATTGATGCTAAAGTTCCGCAAGCGAGCGTCTTAATTCCCGTGTTATATACATTATTTATAGCTGACCTGCCGATCATCAATAATTTAGAAGTAGCAACTGATGCTGATGATGTGTCATTTATTGCCACAAGTTTTAACCAAAATGATAACTCTCATCATTTACAAGAACAACTTAATATTGTCAAAAAATGGAAAATAGAAGTAAATACACAGAAGTCCGTTCACATAACGTTTAGATTGAGATCAAAAAAAGTCCTTCTGTATCATTAAATGGTTCTACAATACCTAGGTCTTTATTTGGAGAGAAGACGCACTTGCAAGACACACATGAAAGAAAAATTCAAGCAGCTCAAATTAAAAAAAAAATATACAGGCTTTTAGGCCCACGATCACAACTTAGTCTTGAAAATAAAATTGACTTCTACAAGTCAATCCTTAAACCAGTATGAACATTTGCAATGTAGTTATGGGGTACGGTGAGTACATCCAACATTCAAATCCTTCAATGATATCAATCCACGACTTTAAGAAGCATTGTAAGTGCTCCTTGATTTGTAAGCACCTTCGAAATCCACAAAGACTTAAACAGCAAAGCTTGTCGAAGATACCTTGAGAGAATTTCTATTTATGAAAACTGGCAATAAATCTACGGGACAAAAGCATGGATCTTAGACACTTAAAAAACTCACGTTTTAGACCTTTCAGATAGATTTTCATTAGTTTTAAAAATATTTTGAGCAAATTATGTTAATAAAGAATGTATTGATGTGTCTCAATGGAGCCCAATCAATCCTGCTATGTTGATTCTTTTTATAAAATTTGATGATTGTCTTCAGATAGATTGCAAATAAAATATAAAGAAAAAAATTTATTATATAAAATCAATTTTAATATTTTATAGAAATCAAAACATTTATAGAAATTAAACCGATTTTCGATGTGGAAAGAAAAAATGTCCACCACAGAAAGAATCTCATCAGGGCAGGATTGCATTTGCTTAAGCAACTGATATGGTTTGTTCGATTCGCTACTCTCCAATGCTTAGCGATTCGAAGAAAGCTTGTATTTGATACTCCAAAAGACTCTACATTCTACTATTACACATTGCCAAAATCCATAACCACGTAAATATAACAAAACTACACATCAAAATATTAACTTTTTTTTTATACTAATTTTTTGTTCGCGGCTTTCTCCGAACAGGGTGTATCTAACATAGATAGGAGTAAATGCATTCGAACACCTTGCGTCGCCACTTTGTTGTTGTTGCCAGTTATCACAAATATTTTCTTAACTATTATTAGCGTTTACTCGCCTTATTAGGCGCACACTGGAGACGGAAACACTCGCACAACCGCCGACACACACAGCCGTGCATGAGAAGGGTCGTCAGAACGCTCTCCGCCAGCGCCAAAGCCGGAGCGCCAGCGAATGTCATGAGCAAATTTGCAAAGTACAAATTCAAATCAGTTTTGTCGCGTTAACTCGGCCGTTTGGTTGGCTGAGCAGTTGGACGGACGCCGGGCACTCGTCGCTTACTATTTCTTACTATTTCCCCAACAACTTAACAAAGCGGAGTGTGTGACCGCACACATACAAACGCACTAGCGTCATTACGCTGGTTCCGTTGGCACTTGAGCAGTTAGTAGGCGCCGATCTGTAATCGCTCATAGTCAAAATAAATAAATAAACATTACAATAACAACAAATCGATAAGTGAAAAGTGGCAAACGAAAGATCGGCAGATACGCGTAAGCAGAAGAATTGAGAAGCGCGAAATCGCGAAAGTGGTGTGAGGGGAAACGCGAGTATGTGCAAAAAGTTTGTGTAAATATTTTCATACTTAATTGATTTGCCTATCGGAAGAGTGAAAAAAAGAAGCTTGGGTGCCGAAGTGTGAAGTGGCAGTGCGAGGGCCACGCGTGGCATTGACCGCTAAATCTTGAGAAAAGCTGCTGGGCAGCTTCCGAACGCGTATGCGTAACTAGACTAGTGTTTGTGTGAATAAAATTTGAAAAATGCCGTCAGTCAATTTGTTGCAGACACGCGCCATTATGTGCTGGTAGGTTGCGTCTCTTCGAGTTTTCTTATTATTCATCAAATATTCATATGGGAAAAGCACCACATACACACATACACATCTTTACAATATTAAGTGTTAAGTTGAGTATCAAGGCTCATTAGGCGTTGCCTTGTACGAGCCACACGCGCACACGCATCGTCTGCCTGGCGCGCTTGCCGCACACGCGCTTTCACCAAGTATATGCCGCAGCGCTTGCCATGCAACGCTTATTAATCTGCCACATGTTGCTGGTTGGTTGGTAACGCGATGTGGTGGCAGACAACAGTCTGCCGGCAAGTGCCACAGGAGAGCAGCGCGGTTTCTCAGTGATGCGGCGTGTTGCGGAATTCCACTGGCGTTAATCTCCTTTTCCATGTACCCATATGTGCGTTTGTGTTTTTGTTGTAGTTCTAAATTATTGCCGCACCAGAAGGCACATCATCGAGTAAACAACGCGCGGCATCTGTTTTTGTTTGATTTCCGATAATTGCCGACACATTTAGCCCACTCGCGATCGTTGCTCGTCGGCAAGTGGCATCTATTTGGTGTAGTGTAATGTTTTTGGGTTCAAAATAAAATTTTCGAATTATTGTTTATGTTCAAATAACAAATTTATTAGCTCAATTATGTTGCTAACAGTGTGCGTACATACGTTTATGTTTATAGAAGCTGTTGAACCCAGGAATGATTTTCTTTAGAACAATTTGCTGGTGTGCGATAAATTGGTGTCGCCGGTTTTGAAGAGATTCTACAAGATCTAGAAAGTAACGCCTATAAATTTTTTGGTGAAAAAGCAGCGCAAAGCATAATATCGGATAATATGGCTCTAAGATCCGGTGGAGAGAATACCTTCTGCCGTGCTGTGCGTCCGGCACCCGGCCGCAGTGTGACTCTAAACTGAATTGAATTTGTTAATCCTACCCGTCGTTAGGCTTAAACTACAGCCTCCTCGAATCTCCCCAAAGAACCAAACCCAATAAGCAGATTAGAGCGAACTCTAAGGACTAACTGCTCCCCGTGGTACCAGATTTAAGTCTCCGGTCAGACTTTGTAGCTTCTCCTACTACCAATTGATCACCCAACAAACTCAATGACTGGTGACATTTGTGGCTTAAACTTCAAATGTTTTTTCATTAGAAGGAATCTCATTCAAAGTCTATAATATCATTTCAAGCTGAGTATTATAGCCCTCTTTCTGACAAAGACTAAGCCAAATATACAGACATAGTGCATATATGATTTTAGTCGTCTATTACGTCAGGCATACCTTACCGCGGCAAATTCTACCCCCTGCTTGCTGTGGGAAGTATATGATTAAAGAGGTAACCCCATTTTCTAATCTATCAAGAATTGACTATACCAGTCTGTTAGCCATATTCCAGTTGTTTCTTCGATTCTCCACTCTCAAAATTTCGGAGCATTGCTTATGTGAGAAGAGATCTTAACTGCTCAGCGCAAACTTTTTTAAGTTTCCCAGCTTAAATACCATTATCGTTGAGCTAATAGCTTTAAGATGTCGCTTTCTTGTCGTTCCATTTCAACGCACCTCTCGCTTTCAGAATTTATATGTATACCTCCTAAGATAACCGAAATCAACTTCACCTAACTTTTTAATTAATACAAGTTTCACGTAAAAATCTTTGAACAAATTTCTTGAAATTAGAATTTTCCATAACGTCATGCATACTTTCTGGTAGTCATCGGTAGCTATTAGTGGCTAAATGTCTACAAAGAGCCTATACTAAGCACATATCAACATAACAGCAAGTATGTAAGCTTGGCAATCCACTTCCTCCCATAGATCATCATGCATTTTCATGCATACAATTTACATATTTTTCTAGAGCAGCGGCGCTGCTTTTGAAGTCTGTACATATATATATATGTATATATATTATATATTTGTGTC
This sequence comes from Bactrocera dorsalis, assembly GCF_023373825.1. Taxonomy (NCBI): domain Eukaryota; kingdom Metazoa; phylum Arthropoda; class Insecta; order Diptera; family Tephritidae; genus Bactrocera; species Bactrocera dorsalis. The sequence continues at coordinate 71,604,256 of NC_064306.1, forward strand.
AAGCTGTTTTTCCATGCAACGCATACTCATGCAGCACGTAAGGCCTATTAACAAAAACAACAATGAGTACATAGCAACAAAAGGGGTAAAGGGTGATTCAAGTAGAGGTACAAAATATGGCCTGTGCAAGAACGGAAGCTGCTCGAGCTTCTCAAGCCAATTTGCCTTGTTTTATGGGCTCTTGAAGAGTTACACGAATATCCGACGTTTTCGGGCCAAATTTTGCTCAGCGATGAGGTCCATTTCTCAATGGATATATAAACAAGCAAAATTGCCACATTTGGACGAAGAGCAAGCTGAAAAAATTCAATAGCTGTCATTTTATCCAGAACAAACAACGTTTTGCGGTGGAATCATCAGCCATATTGTTGAGAGTGTACACGAGCACGTGATTTATTGAGAGAACACTTCAGTGCGTAGATAATTTCATGTTTTGGACCTCTCGATTGGCCACAAAGTTCGTATTAGGCCGTTTCCTGTGGGGATAAAGTCTAAAGTATATGCGGATAATCCCGTTTTGATTCACGCCTTGGAGCAAAACATTACGAGTTACATTCGCCAGTCGAAAAGCTCGAACGAGTCATCGAAAATTGCACTCATCAGATGGACCATCTGAGACGTAGCCACGACGAACATTTGAAAGAAATAATCTTCAAAAAATAAATGCCAAAGAATGTTCTTTCGATTGATAATAAACAATAAATTTGAAGTATCTGTGCTTTTTCATTTCAAAAGAAATGGGGAACCTCAAAATGGATCACCCTTCCTATAAAATAATAAACAATATTTGGAGCAATGGAATATAGAAAAGAAAACAGCTGATACCAGCCAACAACAAGAGCCGCACCAAAATAGAAGTTCTTTGGGCTTCGCACACACATTCATACAATAAAATATATATACTATATATACTTGTATATGTATATGCAGAGAGATTTGTTTTCTAAATGCCAGCGTTATTCGGATTTACAAACGCACAAATATTTATTAAACCAAGATTCAATTAGACAAAGCGCACAAAGTGAATATGTACATACAAAAATACAAACATCAAAAATAAATAGAATCTGTAGGTATGTATGTATGTGCGCGGCAAAGGTGTGAGTTCATCATAAAGCATTTAATATAAACATTAAAAAGTAACGCTTTAATAAATTGGCAAAATAATTAGTTCCCCTCATATTTAGTCCGTTTAATTGCGGATTATATAAACGTACGCCGTGTGCACTTTCTTACGTAAGTCAGCGCCAGCTATGTGTGTACATATGTATATTTTATTATTTCGCTAAACTCACCTTTGTTTTGATTTAAGCGATTATCGCGAAAGCACGCCCATTTTCGCTCAATCACAAAGCCCTTACATGCCTATCTACATACATACATACACTTTATATGCATGAGCGTGTGTTTGTGTGTCTGTATGTCTGCCTGTGCATTTCTACTTGTTGACCTTGAGTTTTCGGGTGCGATTAAATTCATAAATATATACATATATACAAACATAAGTGAGCGTTTATGGAAAATTTTAATGAAAGATTGTGATTTCGCGAATTTCGCCAGCAAATTTATTTGTTTATTTATAATATACATACATATATGTATGTATGTTTGTATGACGCTTTGATGTTGCACTAAGCTATTACACAAAGCTGAGAGATAAGGGTTGTAGCGTTGTTTTGCTTTTGGAGTGTGTATCAAGAAGCTTTGCTTTACTTAGCCTCCATATTGCAGAATTGAGGAAGAAGTTTTAATTTGGACCAAATCTTTACTATATTAGATGTGTGAGCAACATTTAAAATATTAGCGAAGATACTGGTTTGATCTGTGTACTAAGTTCGGTCCAAGTATCAGCCAACGAGATTATGTGGCAGCTGATAGATGGTATCAAAGCCGATTCGAGCGTTAATGCACATAAATGAATAAATGCGAACACTATAAGTACTCGTATGTACTCCTTTGATCGATAACTTTTTACCATTTTTCTGCTAGAGACATTATTCCATCAGTGTAAAACTTTTCTGGTTTCTCGGCGAAAAACTGCGACAAGTAATTTTCACAGGCTTCTCTTGAAGCCAACTTTACTCCATTAAGGGAGTTCTGCATTGATCGAAACAAATGGTAGTCCGATGGTGCAAGGTCAGGGCTATATGGTGGATGCATCAAAACTTCCCAGCCAAGCTCTCCCAGTTTTTGCCGAGTCATCAAAGATGTGTGTGGTCTAGTGTTGTCCTGATGGAAGACGAAGCCCTTTCTGTTGATCAGTTCTGGCCGTTTTTTCGATTGCTTGCTTCAATCTCATCAGTTGTTGACAGTAAAATGTAGAATCAATCGTTCGACCAGGCTGGAGCAGCTCATAGTGGATGATTCCTTTCCAATCCCACCAAACACTCAGCATAACCTTTCGAGGCGTCAATCCTGGCTTTGCGACCATTTGTTGAGCTTCACCACGCTTGGACCATGATCTTTTTCGCACATTATTGTCATATTTGATCCACTTTTCGTCTCCTGTTACCATTTTCTTCGGAAATGGTTCAATTTCGTTTTGTTTCAGCAAAGAAACGCAGATGGTAATTCGATCCATTGAATTTTTCACAGACAATTCATGTGGTACCCAAACACCGAGCTTCTTTTAGTAGCGAGTCTTTTTTAAATGGTTCAAAACTGTTTGATGATGTATGTTAAGTTTCTTAGCGACGCCATGGTTGCTTATTTGACGGTCCTGGTCCATCTTTTCCATAACTTCATCCACTTTTTACACGATAGGTCGACCAGATCGAAGTGCATCAGAACGAAAGCGAGCGAACCATTGTTGTGCTACACGAGCTGATACAGCATCGTGTCCGTAAACTTTACAAATTTCATTGGGAGCTTGGTTGGTAGCCTTCCCTGTTATACGAGTATATGTACAAAAATTTCAAAATATAGCGAATTTCTTCTTTTTTTTCACTTAGTTTTGAACAGCTGTATATTTTTTTTTTTAATTGGTAGCACCGGAGATATACGACTGCAATGACATCTATTGACAAAATACGAAAAGACTTTTTCGACTACCCAATATTTCTATTAATTTTATTGTTGTTGTTGTAAAACGACTTAGTTTCATATTTTGATTAATCTTACGTATTTTTCTTTCATTCTACCCATTCCTATTAGACTTTGCCTCTCATTACAAGCCATTACCCACAGTGCATTACATTTTCAAGGCGTTTCATTACCTTTCACAATGCTCGCATTACCTAACTGTAAAACAGCGCAGTTCGGTGCATTAATCGTCAAATATTATTTGTTGTTGATAGTACATTTCGTTTTGCTTTAATCTATACTTGTATATTTACCCAACTATATAAGTATATATGTATGTATGTGGATGCACAATTAGCTTTTAGTCGCACTGCACCAAGCGGAGAGCGGGCGAAATCACATCAATTTCTTTCTGACAGTAAACGAAAAGAATTACTTACTTAGACATGTCATGTGAAAAGGCTTTTCTAGACAAACACCAAATCACACACACACATTCAAGTGCATACCAGTCGAAGTACATATTTGGCGATATCTCGCCGCAAGCGAAATAGCCAAAGCATGATAGCATAATATTTATATTTAGATTAAGTAAGAATGTCATAAAAGACAGTTAAGCGCTGAAAATTTAGATAAGCGAAAATATTTCTTTAGATATTCGCAAGCGAGATAAACGAAATACTTCCAAATGTTGATAGCAACATGTTGCGCAACATTGTTGTATACCACTGCTTGGAACACCAATTAGCCACGTGTTGCGGAGCTTGAAAATGAAAGTGAAGCTAGCGAAGCCACTAAATAGTTAATGGCAGCAAATTTCACCAACAACAACAAATGCAAAACACACAAGTGCGGGTGTGGATGTGTTGCTGTAGTCATTCTGTTGCTTTTGCTTGGCTTCGAGTTTTGATTAATGAGTGGAAGTGTGATTAACGTGCGGTAATTGTATCACTACCATCAATTTGCAACGCAAAATGCATAGAAAGTGCAGTGGACGATGTGGCGGAGTGCCAGCTGGATGCTGGGTTAGTTTGAGGGAAAATGCAATGTGAGACCTTCAAGGTGCTTTGATGGGCATGTTGGTGGAGAGTGGAGTGTTCGGTAAATTGAGACGGAAGGGACGCAAATTTAACATGCCGCTCGAGCTTATGCAGAAAAACAAAAAAATTATTGTCTTCGTGGATGATATCAAAAGTTTATGACAAGGGTTGCTTGGGTGATCTCATTGTTTTCCCTTGAAGCAGGGCAAGCTCATCCTGATAGGCGGTAGATAATGGAAATATTTTTGCTAAAATATATTTTTCTCGATTATTTGAAGTCTCTGAAGATTTAGTTCTTTTCAGGTCTGATTTTTTTAATATTTTTTATCAAGCTTCAACTTTTTTTTTTTAATATTTATACTAATAAATAAATATCATTATACATAGAACGTGAAGTCATCAAGAAAATGGAAACGAAAAAATAACACAAAATTGAAAATAAAAATCATAAATCAGAAGAAAGTGAAAATTAAAAATTAAAATAAAACCAAAGTAAAAATATTAATTTTATTCGCAAAAATTTTGATAAAAAATTAAAAAACATCAAAAAGTTGAAAAAAATAAAAACTTTGCAAATAATCAACCACCCTAGTGTGCGTATGCACTCACTTTCATCGAAGCTCAAGTAATTTCTCATTGTAAAATCACACACGCTTCGACTCCGCTGCTCGCTGCACACTAAAAGGAAATTTATTGACCACAAAATTGGTCTCCCTCCATTTCCTTACGGGACGGTGAGAAATGGTCCACCTGTTGCCTGAGAATCCCACCATTCCACCCATTGAAAGACTTGCAACAACCCCTCACATTCAACAGCAGACGCTGGGTTGCCGCATGCCACCACCCACGCACACACGTGCACTTCAAGTAGCAATTCCAGCTGTTGCATGCTAACAAGCGCGAATGCAAAACCGCTAATTGGTGTCATTTGAAGCGAATGCAACGCTGGCAGCGCTGAGTCACACACACACTCGCACACAAACGGGATGGCAGAAAAGTGATGCTCGAAGCGGGCGGGAAAGTATCAGATAACACAAAAGAAACGTACGTGCAGCAGATTGTGGCAGTGCAACAAGTTGCAAATTGACTTGATTAGATATCTCCATTTGTCTTGTGTTCCCTTCATTATTCCACGCTTTACTTCTGGCTTTGGTTTTGTTGTTGTTGTTATGTTTTTAATTTTGTTTGTGTTGCAGCGATTTGATTTGCGAGCGCCACGATTTTTCATTCCGCTCCCCTGTGGTGCGTCAGTGTGTGAGTGATTCCGGTAGTGAGTGTGGCAAGGTTGCTGGTGTTGTTGTTTGTTTCGAGCTGTCAGTGGGTGCTCGTAATTAGTTTTGCTTGACATTCGAGTTGACGATTGAGGGAATAATGTGTGCAAATTAGTGGAAGCTTCTTGTTTGACTTTGAAAACAATTTGCATTTTCCATTAAACACGGCGATTCGAGAATGATGGGAAGATATAATGGGCACGCTTGACTTTACTAGCATGTGCTAAAAGCTTGTTTGGATTCCTTAATTTAATTTTAATATTTGTAAGTTAATTTTCTTAAAAATGGAATGGGTATAAAAAGAAATTAACTATAAGAGCTTAATGACAAGAATTAGATATTCTCACTCTCAAATAATAAAAAAAAAATTTACAACAAATTTTTGTTATTAAAAAGATCATTTTTTGCAAGAGTCACTGCGCGTGAAAACTTAGATCAAAATATTATTGAAAATTGAATTAAGAAATGTTCATGTGCATTATCTTATAAAAATAATAAATTCGTCGTAGGAAATAAATCTCATATTCTCAGTTTTATATCTTTTTTTTCTGGTTCCCATATTGGAGTGAACGAGGACAAGACGAAATATCACCTGTCAGCAAACACAGTCATCGCATTCGCGATTTGGCTTCCACGTCATTGTTGACATTCATAACTTCGAAGTCCTAGATAATTTCGTCTATTTTGGTATCAGCCTTAACAGCAACAATAATGTCAGCTTCGAAATCCAGCGTAAAATAACTCTTGTCAACAGACGCTACTTCGGACTGAGTGGACAATCCACAAGAAGAAAAAAGTTGATACAGGAAATTGCAACTTTAGGGTTTCACTCTTACCATAAAAACTCTACTTGGTTACATATAGCTGTTATTTTTATTACAAGTTGATGGTTTGTACAAAACTATTGTAGTTGTATAAGCTTTCACTTAGAGCTAATACTTGATACCTTGTCGAGCAACTTTTCTCATTTCAAGTTGAACTTTGTCAGGCCAGATACGTTCACAATTTTGTATTAAATTCATTTTTATTATAAATGTCTCCACTTTGTCAGTTTTTGATTTTTTTCAACAGTGGGTTTTAGTATGAATAATATCTTCTAGAGAGGGTGAGAGTTTTTTAGGTTTCATCCACATTAGTGTTCTTCTTTTTCATACCCAAAAATCGCCTTTTTAAGGCTGTCCCACCAGAGGTCCCTCTTAAATGGCAATGTTCTCTAATGCGAACGGAATTATTTGCAGCCTTATTCACATTCCCTCGATTGAAAGTCAAACACTTAATCCTCCATTGGTGATATTGGTTTAGCATCTTCTTCTGCTGCTTCAAAGCACTGTCCATTAAACAAGCTAGGGAAGAGATTCTACAAGAATGTGTCTCCAAAATTAAATTATACACGAATGTATATTTATAGGCTTAATTTTCGTTAGTATTTTAATTTTATTAAATTCTTCTGCTGCAACATAATTCTCATAAAATATACTAGACAAATCGTGTGCACCTTACTTGATTACTTGCAATGTCATAAACGCCTCTGTTGAGTCATTATCTCCGTTGTTGCAGTCTATATTCACACTTACGATTTGCAATTTGCCAGACAAATCAACGGTAAACCACGGCGGCTGCCACATAATCAAAGCATTGTAAGCAGTGCGCATATTGTTGTTGTTGCTGCTGCTGTTGTTGTTGTAACCAAAGTATCATTAACATTAAGAGTGAAAGCATCACTCACAGCTGCGTGGCCTGCGTGGGTCCGCGGGCTCTACTTCCAACAGTGTCTTGTTGCATGCGTGGCAGGGTCCGTTGCGGGTGTTGGGAGCACAAAACGCGAATGGCGCATTATGCTGGCCGCAATTACCGACAGTTATAGCACCATACATAAATCCAATTATATATATTTGCGGCTGTTTTGGACTTCATTAAAGCAGAGAACACCGTGTCGTCTTTGTGTTGCACGTACTTGTGTAGTATATGCGGTCGCACCGACATTGAGACACTTACAATGGCGGCCGCACACGTTTGGTGGATAGTCGCTGTTTGTTTTCGGTTCATTGCGGTTTTGCATTGACCCAGTTTGTTGGTTCGTGGCAGGCGGTGGGTGTGGCGAAGACAGCTGACTATATTTAGTTGCGACACATTTCTCTTTCATTGAGTAGTCCAAAGAGATAACCTCAAAGCAACCCAGATTATTTACCGCAATTTGGCTTGACAGTAAATTTAATAATGGAATTGCATAATGCGTGACGCTGTGTGGCAAGTTGTGGCATTTTGTACGTCTATGTATGAACTTTATATTGAGGAAGTGTAACTAAGTTACAAGTAAAAAATGTGGATAACTGATAAGCGGTTGTAAAATTTCTGTTCTTTAATGTTTGTAAACAAGTGGCAACGGTTTTCAAAATGATTATTCAACACCAACCTTTCTTCGGCTCTAACAATTTAGATTAAATTTATTGCAATTAATCAATTGTCAATTTATTTTTAATTAAAAATGGTAAAAGAGTGGCAACCCTTCTCAAAATTTTCTAAGACACGAACACTTTTTAGGCTCTAGACAATTGAATTAAATTTGTTACATTTCTATTTTTTGTCAATTTTTTAAATTAAATATTGTAAATAAGTGGCAACCTTCTGAAGATTTGCTAAGAGATAAATTTCTGAAACTGTTGCAAAGAATATGACATTTATTACATTTAAATTTATTTTTCATTTTTTATTGAATTAAAAAGCTAAACAGGTGGCAACACTTTTAACAATTTATAAAGTTTAATTTCTTTTAAACTCAAGCAACGTAATGTTTATTTAGTACTTTCCATTAGTTTCATCAATTTTTTTGATTAATAAATTTCACACCGGTGGCAACTCTTCTAAGAAATAAAGTTTAGCTGAAGTATATACTACAAAATCTGTCAATAAGCAACACGTTCATTGCTTAGAATTTATTGCACTAAATTTTTGCAATCTGGCAACCCTAAGCGAAAAGTAGTTTCAAACATAACTGGTTTTATGTTTACAGCGCCACTTGAAAGAACAATCACTTTGATTGTAAAATGTTCTTAGTAATAAGGAAAAGCTTTACTAGAAAGGAAGAAACTATATGGAAATTATACCGTTATGTGCTAACTCCAACTAAAAGCACCACGGCCTTCATCTACTAACGGCTCATTCACATTATCATGCTATATTTTTGGTGTTTCTTAAATTTTTTACTATTTCCTGCAACGCTGCAGCACTCTCGCTTTTGCCTCGGAGACCACACTTGAGTGGCTGGCATTACTGTAAGTGACCTTTGCCGCTATTGATGAGTGCAAGACACTGCCACAACGCCACCAGCCACCTTTGTAAGTTGCTCTTTAGCACGTGGCGTGCTTGAGCGCTTCCTTCCGTGCTTCCTTCCTTCCTGCCCTCTGGCGTACGAAAGCGTCTACAACAAAAACGAGCGAAGCATGTCTCGGTCCACTTCAGAAAAATTCGCTTTCATTCGTGGCAGTTTAGCAAAGACTCTACATATTTTATATTTTTATGAATTCCTCTCTACCTTGCTCCCTGCCAAGAAGGAAGGATCGTGCTGTTTGTGGCAGCAGCTTAATGGCTAAAAGCACATTGTACGAGTGTAAACACTCACACTAATGAGTGGTTGCAGCGGCGCATATATTTTGCAATGCAGGTGAATGTGGGCGATTTTTTAGTTTTCCATTTCTTTTATACTTTCTCCACTTTGCGGCTGCCTTTCACCGTCTTCGGCACTTTCACTTAACTCCGTTGTTGTCGTCGCTTTTAGGACCGCCGCTTTAAGCCTTTAAAGACTTCCGAACCTTTATTGTTTGCTGGTTTTCCTGTTTATGCACCACCTCACCGGCCGCTCTGCCGTCTTGCAGCACCCTTTTTGCATTTTTAATGGCGATAATTAATTTTCATTTACAACGCTGACTTGAATATTGTCCATTATTCCATCGTGGCATGTACTTGGCACTCACTCACACACATACACACATATATTTATTAATGTATTTCTATGCGTTGCTATTGTTGTTGGCGTTGTGTTCGCATTCCTTTGCGTTTTGTGGCTGCAGCCTGAGTAAATTGTCGGATTAGCGCAGAAGAATTTAATTAAAATTGCAATGGCACAATCGCATATAAATATTCCATGTTGTGTCGTGACTGTGTGTGTGTGTGTGCACTATTTATGTCGCTTGCGTTTTGTGGACTTTTTCCTTTTCAAATTCATGACGACTTTGGTGCCTCGTAATAGACTTCTGAGCATGTGTGTGTGCCAAATAACGTTATACTTTACCATCAGTTATGCTATGGAATCGTTATGGAATATCGGGGCTCGATTCAATTATTAAACCAAATCGTAAAGTAATAGTTTATGCTTCAAGAATATGTTAAATTAATCGTTTATTTTTAAACAAATACAAAAATTCTACACCATATATGTGTCCAGAGCTGCTTCGAAATAAATGTTGAATACATGAGTTCCTAAACCTCGAGCGGAAATTGAAAGTTATAATGTATATTCATAATCTCGAAGCTTGGCGTATAAGGTGCTATTCGCACAATACAGCCTGCTCGTTTAGGATGTTCTACACTTGTATATCCAAATGTTGTTTTAGCTTAATCAATTTTATTTTGTTTTTCTCTTTAAATACGTGATTTATCAACACGGTTATATGGTTTATCAACAGTTTTTTATCGATAATAAATATTATTATATAAAATATTATACTAAATAATCGAAAAAATCATTTTAGCTCTTTTGAAGAATAATTAGTTTAACAGTTAAGAAAACCAATAAAAAGTTCATAAAAATTATTTCATCGATAACATATGTATATTATTATTTATCGATAATTACTCGATTTTTATCGATATTTAATCGATTTCCAGATACGGTTTGTAGACATCGGTATCGAAAAAATTATTTTCGTTATTTTGATTATTATATTTCAGCAAAATTTATGGATAATTACTCATTTTTTATCTATTTACAATTACAGCTTGTGGACACCAATATTTGAGCATTAACTTAAGTAAATAATCGAGAAAAGTAATTGAAATAAAATTATCGAAAAAATAGTTTCCTTATATTTAATGGACTAAAAGTGCTTATAGTCAAGAATTAATCATTTTCGCCCTCAAATAATAAGAAAATAAAATTTTGATAAATAATTTTCTTTGTGTTAGCGAAATTTTGACAAAATATCGAAATTAAAACTAGAATGCTTTCCTTTGTTTAATTTATCTCGTTATTTATATTCTACACTTCTATATAAAATAGTTGTTTTTACTTAAGAAAATATTTTGGTTTTTTTTTTAATTTATAGTTTATCAACAATTATCGATATTATGTATTTTCATTTATCGATAACTACCCGACTTTTATCGATTTATAATTACAACGTTTAGACTCCTGAGTTTGAGTTTTCACTTAAAGTAAATATTTGAGAAAAATAATCGAAATAAAATTATCGATAATATTATTTCCTTCAATTTGAAAAATAATTAATTCACCAAATAAGCAAAAACCGTGAGCGTTATTAGCTTTTTTATGTATCTATGCGAATATTTTTGTTTACTTGAAAGCGCTATAAAACATATCGATAACAACTATGAAGGAAAACTTATGATTTATATGAAATCAAATGAAAATGAGCGTAAAACTATTGAATTATTAGCGAATTTCATAGAAAAAAATTGGAAAACCTTTGGTACACAAAAACATATTTATATCGCCAAAGATCGATAAACATATGTACATACAAATCATTTTTAAATTTTTGTACTTTTTCGATTCGCATTCTTTATTTCTTCTCAATACTGGCAACCATCCACCTTCACTCCATCGCTGGACTAACACAATGAACATTTTCTAAGAAAACAGCTTTAAAGGAACTTGAACAAATTCTTTACTGTAGACATCGGTTTCTGCAGAAACAATGAAAGCACAAAGATGAAAAGCAAAAGTTGTGAGAACTCTCAAATCTGCTTCAAATTGCGCTGGCACAACAACATTCTTGCTTGCTGGTTGCTTTCGCTTAGCAGTTTAAGCACACTTTCCTTCTTTCTAAGATTGCTTAAGGCAAAGGCAACGAATGAGTTGGGAAAGCTTTCAGTTTTCTTATGGGCAAATACACAAATGTTGGAAAATTGCTCTAAAAATAATGTAATTTCAGCGCATTGTTGCATTTGACTACCGTTACTCAAGCGTCTGCTTTGCAGCACTTCAAATTAATTGCTTGTGTTACATTCAATAACGGTTTCAGGAAGTCTTTGCTATCGCTGCTTGTAGCCAAGACATGTCCGCACTTATGTGGCTCAATGCAGACCCACACAATTAACCGGCAGGTAAACCGTGTCCAAGGTGGACGTCAATGGATGCCCACAATACAAACAAACGTACTTAGAAGTATGATGTACACATACATACACAGCTCATTCGTTAAGCCTTTGCCTACCTGCCAGTGCTCGTGGATTCGCTTACTCAACTCCTGGCGCGACCGCACCACTGCTCGCCCGCTCGCCTAATTACTGTGGCATTCAACTGCGGCATGCGGCAATTCTGCAGAATCGCATTTCCACCTCGCTGCACAATTAAGTTTAATTAAAGTTTCGGAGCATTGTTGGCGGCGCAAGCGAATGCCATTGCACAATGTTCCGTCGACAGTGCAGCAGCGCGCCGCAATGACAATTTGAATTTCCACTGCTTTCCACTGGTGCTTTCACTTTTATGCATTTCGACTAAAGTGTGCTTGTAAATGCCTGAATTATATTCCATTTTATTGTTTACTAAGCCCACAACGCCAACGTACTAACTTTTCGCTCTCCCTCTCTCTCTCTCTTTGCAGTCACGTCGTCCTTCGGTCAGTTTCACCGCCATGCCTCCCGGCGTTCTAGTCAACGACAGTCGCAGCAATTCCACCGACGATATACAAATCGCGTTAGCGCCACACATACAAACCTATCTAAGTCAAACGGGGCGACGGCATTCCTGCTGCAGCGTCATGTTGCCGGTGGCATTCGAACGCGCCTCGTCCAAATCGTGGATGGATCCCAAATTCGATTCACCCGTGCTGGAGGGCCAGTTTCAGACCAGCGTATTTCCACACGTACGCATGCGTTACAGGTGAGTCACTGCGTCATTGTGTGTGTGTGTGTGCGTGAGTACATAAGTGAGTGATAGAATGCATGTGTGAGTGATTCAATGAGCGAGTGAGCGTATAGCACTCGCGTTAGTGGCATTAGTGTCGCACAGTCAAAGCGTGTGTAAGCGTTGAATTCAAAGCGATTACGCTTCAATAAATTAAATTTCGTTTGTCAATGTGAATATTTGGAGAAAATCGTTTTGTGAGTGATTTTATTTTTGCGAATTTAGTTGGCTTTGTAGCTCTGATGAAATTAAATTTCGGTAATTTTAATCTTGCTCAAAGAATAGTCATCTGATTCGTTTAAGTTTGAAAGCTCACTGGAATACGTGAAAAGTGGAACACGAATTTGCTAAAGAATTTTTCCCACAATTGTTAAGGATTTAAAAAAATACAATGCTTGCGAATATGAGATCTGGAAAAGATCCGAAAATCCTCATACAAATTATAGTGATACGAAATACGAGATACAAATGGGAAGAAGCTTGGGCTGAGGGAGACGAGCTATCCCATTGTCATCTGTTTGGAGGCAAACTAGTCGCATAGTTTTAGACATATCTTAATTAAATAAGAAATACAAAGCATTTTCCTAATTAATTCCTTCCTTGATTGGCAGGATCGTACAAACGTACTACATATCTTCCGATAGATCGTCACCTAAAATGCAAAATAACGTAACATCACTTTTCATAAGTTTACAGACGAAGGAAAAACGATTTAAAAAAATCACTCATATTAAAACAAAATTTTGGTTTTGGTTATAAAGGTTATCTATTGGTTACGTATTGGTTATATAAATGTTATTTGTTGGTTACATATTGGTTATGTTGTGAGCAGAAGCTAAAAATTTTAGGTTAGCATTAAAAAACTCATTTTCGAATTTTTTGATGATACGTTGTTTTGCATTTTAGGTGACTATATATTCATTACAACAACAAAATCTGTCCATAATCACAATATTCCATGATTATTTACTCCCACACTGTACCGCAGGAACACTCAATAGCTCTTTGGCAATAAATAGCGTGCTTATGAAACAACAACTTTGTTATATACATATAACAAACATATATTGTATAAAATGGATATATTAGGTCGCTGAATAATGTTGGACTTACAAACTTACTTATATTATTTTGTGCTTCTTATACAACAGCAAGGCTTCTCTACTCTCTATTTGAAAGCAAAAGCGTAAATTTATTAATCACGCTCATTAACTCAGCAAATTAAACGCTTTAGTGTCTAAATAGTTCCAAGAAAATTAGGTGTTTGCCACACATTGCTGCCTCGCAACTATTTTGTGAACACCAAACACGAGAATTTCCAGTGAAAGCGAAATTGGTTTCTAAATATTTGTATATTTTACTGTTGACATATTTTTAGCGCAGAGAGTAGCTGTGAAACCATAGCACTGACGCAACTTGTTGCATAAAAAAGTTCATTAGTGGCGACACACGATCCCTGCAACAGCGATTTATTGCAGTTGTGTCGAAATGAACAGCAACAACAAAAACTGTGTAATCGCAAGCGTCCTGAAACTGTGTTTAGTTCACACAACTTTAATTGCGCCATTTATCACGTTGGCTGCACAAGTGCGTCAGGGCGTATACGTGATTTTAATGCTTCAACAAGGAGGAATGTGGGAACATAGATGCATGTGCACATGATGTATGTCTATATAGACATCAAAGTTTTTATAGGGATTCAAAACAAAATCAATTTTACATTTAAATCTTACTCGCACCAACTACTGCTGCATAACTCACCCGAAAATATCCAAATTTAAAACATGCATATCATCATCATCATCCACCCAAACCCACGACAACAAAATAACTACGCCATGCAGCCACGATTTACCAAAGTCATATGGTATCATTCCAAACTGAGGATACCTTCATATTTATTAAGCAATAATGAAGATGAATGACCTTGCTGGTAATCATCATCGCCAATGAGGTACCAATGCGCAATAGAATAATGAAGCAAGCCAAGCGAGCGAGTGCGTTATCCCTTGCATGTGGGTTCAGTAAGCCAGCGAAGTACAATGGCTCCAACAAATGGTGTTGCGAACATAAATTGTTAGTTGTTAATGCTAACAAACTGTAACTACAGCAGGTAAACTGAAATATGAGTGTGGGAATACGACCTTTAAGCGCACCACTGCGTATACGCAACATTGTATAACTAATGTGAGGTCACTTATGTATGTGTCTGTGTTTTAAGCTTTTGTGAATTATATTACATGCTCAGTGCACTTTATATATTCCTAACAGGACCGCGCTGTTTAAGTACTTTTAAATTGACGCGTCAGAATTCAACGCCCTTAAATGCCTTTCGACCCTTACTGCCCTGGCCCTGCAAATAATATCAACACCTGCTGTTAATATCAGTGTACAAAGTGCAGTTTATCACTAAATAATACTTCGTCATGTCAGCTTGGCCACTTTGACAGTTTGCTGTTCCATTTTATACTGCCTTTTCAGCATCACTCACCAGCCCCTAAAAGTGCGCTTTAATTAATGTTAACCTAGTTAAAGTTACAACTTAAACGTCAATTAGTTGTCGTCCTTGATAAACTGGATGTGTGTGTGTGGGATCCTCAATGAAATGTGGCGTTTTACAAAGTTTTTCCATTTCGTTTTGTTGTCTATTTACAAAGAAGCGTTTAATATTTATTGCCCACCTGAGCAAGCAGCGCGCAGCTATTTGTATTTGCCTGTACTTATACTCTTGTGAATGTGTGTGTATGTGTATATGCGGTCGTCTTTCTTAATGTGTCCTGTGAAATATTGCGTGACGCGGCTTCATTAGTTCAAGCTAAAGTTCGTAATTATTGGGGACAAGTCAATTTTCCCCTGCCGAAAAATCAAAGAAATAATTGGCTATCGTTACTGAAAGTGTGAAAACTCGGTTATTGATGAGCAGTTACTATATATAAATCATTTATTGTATTATAAGAGTAGTGAAATAGAACGCAACGATGAACAATATAGTATGACAGTTATACATTAGAGCGAGTCGTTTTTTTAATATAAAATCGCGTATGCGAGACATGTTCTACGGATCAATCTGAACAACTTTACCTAAGAGATTATGATTCTACAAACGGTTTCGAGTCAATGATTTTTAAGGCGAAATTTAAAAGTCTGAATAATCGGCTGTATAGGAGATATGTAATATAGTGGTCTGATTGAGCCGATTTCAACAAATGATTAATAGAATATCAAAATGCTCCTACGTATTAAAATTCGTTCGGATATCTCAAAAACTGTGGAACAAATTTTTAAGATCCAGAAAAAACTTCACCTGAAAAATTGTTATCCCGAAACTTTTTTAGACCTCTCTTGTTCAAAATGATTCGTAGAAAATTTCTCGGATTTTTCCATATTTTGGCTCCCTGTAAATTGACCAGCTCTAATACAGATATATTTAAAATGATTAGAGAAATATTATGAGTTTAATTTCTTTTAATTTTTGAAAATATGATTGTGAATTATAACTGGATTCCATATTAATAAAAATTTACAAAAAATGGAGATTTAGTAGAAAAATTATCATTTGGAGACATTTGATTTTATAAAGTTTAACACTAAGAATTGGAAGAGGAGCATATCACTTCATCGCTTACGAATCTCTTCGGGAAGAATTTTAAAATTTTAAAGCACGCTTTTCTTTCTCTTGGGAGATGGGAAATGTGCTCTATTGGGTATAATTTGAAATATTAATAAGACCTCCAAACGTGGCTCAGTATAATGATTACTCTCCTTATAATGAGAATAACCTACAAAGATATAATCGAAATGTATACATATTTCTATTAAGGTGGTTCTGAAATGTGTGTAAAAAATGTCTCAGATGTTGGTCATCTGCTACAAAAGCCAAAGTCTTCATACCAGTATATCCAGTATCAATTATTAGGTTAAATGCTTAAATATAATTTTTCGATAAACTGAAATTTGGCTGCTTATCGGTTGGATTAACGTCTTAAAGAACACTAATCTTAATGAAATTTGCAGATCAAACCTTTGACAATGACTTGTTAAGAAAATGAAGACGCTGATACTATAAAAAGTTGGTCCTCATGGGGCTTGAGGACCTTTATATAAACAAATGTATCCAATGCAATGTATAATACATAATATAACTAAATAATTCCATCAAACCACCGTATGTCAATTTATCTGGCAATTCTTATTATTAATTGTCTTTGGGAGGCGATGTCCTTGTTCCCTAGAGTAATGTAATCATCTATTTCACCAGCAAGCACTAATAAATCATGCGCATACTTAAACGTACACCTAACGAAGGAGCATAAAAATTGCGTTAACTGTACATATGCCAGTAATCCAGCGCGCACAGCAGGCACACGTGTCGTGCCTTTACATACATTTATTTGCTTGTAAATACATTGCTCGGCATGCGGTCCAATCACAGCTGTCACGACGTTGACACATTGTACAACCATTCTACAAACAATGAGCCATGCAAAGAGAACCTGACCCACACCCCACTCACAAGCGCGTAAAAGAAAATTATACTGGATAAATCTGGACAGCCAATAAAATTAGGCGCTCAGCACGACAACGAAATCCGCTTTTCAACTTCTTTGGTGGGCAATTTGGTGGGTCGTTCGGTAGGCATACACACTCTTGCAATCGAATTGCTTTCATTTGACGTTTCCGGTGCCGCTAATGCCGACTGATTTGTTTAGTTTTCAGACAAGAGCGCGCTGTCCTTCATTATTGCGGGTGGATATGTGTATTGTTTGGTATTGGTGGTTCAACATGTCCGTTCAACATCCATCACCCCCTCCTCCACTAATCAAATTAGGCTCTATGCTCGTGTGTACACAATTAGGTGACTCTGTGGGCGTAGATAAACTAGCTCCGATACTGCGAATGTAACGTTATTTTTAGCAGCGATAATCGGTGGTAAAGACAATTAGCAAAATGGAAGTGGAAATGGCAATGGGTGTCCAGGAAATGGTGTGTCAAGGCTAATTGAGGCAGGCATTGAAAGCCAGAACATATTGAAGTTGCAGCTGAAGTTAATCATGCTTAAGACTTGGCGCTTTATATAAGTACAAATACGAAAGTTAGTGGTTTCTTTAAACAGATTGTTAGTCGCTTTTCTTTGAAGTGAAAATACTCGATAATAAGGAAATTTTGGGTAGGTCAAGGCTGCTAAATAACTTTACCGCATGCAAAATTTTTTCAATGACTAAGATACATTAGAATGTATAGAAGGATTTCATTGAATATTTTTCGCTTAAAATTTTCCCTCGATATCAGAGAACTAGAACTGAAGCCGCTCGACCTTCGTAAGCGACATCGCTTTGCTCAATGGACTCTTAAAAAGTTCCAAGGAGATCCGATGTTTTCGAGCCAAATTTTGTTCAGCGGTGCAGCCCATCTAAGCAGATAATTTCACGTTTGGGCGGTAGATAGGCCACGAAGATCACACCCGTAGACTTTTTCCTGTGATGATGTGTAAAACCTAAAGTCTCTGCGGACAATCTCTCTTAAATTCAGATCTTATTTGGTCCATCCCAACATCTTGCTTAGTGCGAAGTACCATTCACCGTTGTCATGTTTTTTGGATCAGTTGCGTCTTTCCATCAATAATTCATCAACTGGAGTTTGTGATAAAGTCTTTGCAAAAGCTCCCCCAGTCTTGTTTTTTTGGGATGCTGGCCTTGGTTAGGTAGCTATTCACAAGAAAGTAGGTGTGAGCCGGGGCTTTGTTCTGATGCAACTTCCAATCGGCTGCGATGTCTTGTCGGATCCGATTAACCCGTTCGTTCGTTTGAGTTTAAAAATTTGGTTTTGACGGTTTGTCCAGGGGGAACAAATTTAAGAAGGACAATGCCAATTTCACTTTGGATTTCATCATTCATTAGTGACCTCTTCACAGCCCTTAAAGAGGCCTCAAGTACCTCTGCTCTAACGAACGCTGCATTTTCGATTTGCATCCCTCACAAAAACACGTCGCTGGAAAAAGTTTATCCTGACTCTCCAGGTGTTCAGAGACAACTGACCAGCCGCCTGTTCATTAGCTAGCAGCACCCTCTACCGAATCCAGTCGGCGCGCATCCGCTCCGTTAACAGATGCGGCGGAAGAAAATCAGTCCTATTACTTTCCGGACAATCCCTGTATATACTCAATATCTCC
>NC_064306.1:72323900-72348900 GCF_023373825.1 Bactrocera dorsalis
CCTGTCTGCAATGGAGAATATAATTTAATCTATTTATCAAAGTGTATTATATACTTGTATATGCGTATAAATATATGTATATTGGAAAAGTGAAGAAATATAAAATATTTTCTCTTGGCTCTATTAGCTGGTGACTTTTGAATTACACGGGCCAAGTTAAACAGACTTATTGAGACGATAGACCTAAACAACCGTTTCACAAGATATATTTTGGCAATCTTGTGGGCAATGAAGTCACTAATAAATGCCAATACTTGGATAGTTCCGCTAATCCGTACGGACTCAGAATTCCGTGGAATAATACTACGCTCTAAAAATTTTAAAGAAGAACGATTGCATTTGTACTGCGCCTCTGGCTTGTGAACTTGTGCATGTAGGAATTTCGTATTTTCTCAAGTGGAAATAAATAATTTCAATGTTTGGCCGCTTGCCGTTGCCTTGCATAATACGCAAATTTACAATATTTTCAGCCGCAAGTCTACGGCTGCTCAAATTCGAATGTTTGAATCCACTTCAAAAGTAGGTATGATTATGTGTAATAGAGTATATTTTAGTTCGGAGTGCCACGAACGCGCAGATATTTGTTAACAGATTGTACTTATGTATATTAGAAACCACGCGTTGCATGCATTTGAATATTATTATTATATATATGGATGTGTACGCAAATATACTTATGTATGTAATGTTTCAATATCAAAGTAAGTGACCATTTTCTCACCTGTATTATGGTGCTATTGTTGCCGCCTTCCTTAACCCACATAACGTTGCCCTCCGCTGTGCAGGGTATGGAAATATTTTTGCCTTTATCCGTCACGTACTCGTGGTATTTTATTGACGATGTTAAAACCGTTAGAACTGCATTGAATAAAATACAAAATACATATGTACGTATATATACTTGTATACCGTATATTATGTGGTTACATTTATTATTAATTGTTTAATTGAAGTACCTAAACATTCTAAAAGGAGAACGTTTAAAGTTTATAGGGTAGCAAATGAGTAAATGAATAACCGTGGCTAAGGGACGGTGCTGAGGTAAATCTCATTTAAGGGCTCCTAAATACATATGTACACAATTTCCATAATGAGATTATAATGACGATCGCAAAAATCGTCAATCAAGCATATCGTCATATACATACATATGTATATATGTACATAATTATATTTACAAACAACCGCTGGGCGAACACGCGGAGTAAAAACATGTTGTGACTTCTTATGCAGTAACCATAAAGCTTTTTCTTTAAAGTTTGTCAAAGAAGTCTATTAGAGATCTATACAATCAACAGTTTCTAATTTAAAAATTTTCAGAAAAATATTTAGCGTTTTAGGTATACATATAAAGACACGAAATTAAATTGGGTACAATCTTCGAATTCTTTTTCATAAGTATTTGTACGCAATTCTGTAATATACAGATACCATTTTTCAAGTCCTTTTTTTTGTTTTATGAGGGTCAAAGTAACACTATTAAAAACTTTGTTTAGAAATTAATCAATACGACTATGACGTAGAGATTCAGAATAGTTTATCAAAGAAATCATCACTTTTACTTTATACGAATGCTTATTTAGCATGCAATCACTACGAACAACAACAAGCAAGCTTCATAAAGGTCGAAATGTCAGAGGTGAAAAGCAGCAGAAAAGTTGGTAACATGTACATATATACATAGGTATATTTTTATTTCTTGTACTCCTTCTATCATGCAAATAACGCTAGAGGTGTTACTAGCAATCGGCAAGTTTTTGCTTTCAATTTAGTGTTGCTGTTGTTACAAATACAAACCGACTTCACGTATACGAAGTAATAACAACTCCTTAATTACAAATATCAGTTTTACAATTAAAAAGTAAAGATCTCCTCTTTTGAGGTTTGACCTCAGCTGACCGCACATTATAAAAATTGAGCTTTATGAACACGAACATTGTAAAACTTAATTATGAATTCGTCTCATAAATTGTGGACCCTGTAGCAATACGAATATTTTTCTTTGTAGAAAAGTCTAATTACTATGGACATTAAGAAATTTTAAGTTTCAGATTTGCACATTTTCATAATACTAACATAAGCAAATGTAGGACAATTTCGATGATTTCTTCATTCATATTATAAAATTCTTATGTATTGGAGAATTGTGCAGTTTTTTCGGGAGGTAGGAAATTTATAGAGGTATACATTATATATACATGTATCATTTAATAACAAACCTATTCATTTACCATAGCCCAATGACTAAGAAATACATATTATTTTCTCATTATTGTTTATATTATATGAAAATTTCCAGTAGTACCACCGCCGGTGTTTGCCACAACAAACATTGAAAGTTAGTACGACGTCAGCGAAGGCTTGTTAATATGCTTGTAGCATTGCTTTTCCTGAAGCTTTTATTTGGACTGTAAATTTTCGCTACACTAAAGCGAATCGGTCGGTATTTTGCTGCTCCTTGAGTCGCTGCTTCTATTTTTAGACGTTCTTTTAACTGGCGTGTGTATTTGTAGCAACGGTGGACACAATGTCGACCATCGTCATTTCCTTTCACAGGCTAGCCATGGGGCGAACGATCACCAGCACAGCGCCTTAGCCATCGTAAGCGACCATTCAATGGGAACACTCACGCCTACAAATAATAAAATGTGCCAACACAATGCATTGGAACAAAACTAGAGCAAAACAAAAGCGAAATCCACACGACAATTGACCTTGAATTACGTAAATTGATCAATTGATTTCCCTTGCTTTTTGTTGTTGTTTAATAATATTCTTAAATAAATGCCATTGAAAGGTGGAAATTCGCAATATTTACGGCCATGGATTTGCCGGCTCAACACAATCAGAAACTAATTGTACCCCAAAGTAAAAACAAGAACAGGACAGACCCACGCGACACAGAGTACTTGAGAAATATGTAAGTACATACATACATAAATATGTGCGTTTGTAATGTGTACATGATAAATACCACATATGTATATGTTATATTTAAACTTGAAAAACTGGCGATTATATAACAATGGATTGCATAAGTTTCGTTGATATTAACTTTTACCAGAAAGAAGACTGTACCTCACCAATTATTTAGTTATAATTATGATTCTTATTGTTTCCATATTAACGTTTTTGGAAAATATCATCACAAATGGAGTGAGGTTGTTATTGGACTCACATACGTATTTGTTTATATAACTTGAGAGCTTAGAAATAAATGAGCCAACTTCGCAATTACCGCACCGTCAGCGAATACAGGGTTTGTCCGGAAAGTAAAAGGACTGGGTCGATTTAAAAAAACTTATTGAACCAATCGTTACAATTCTTTAAAAACTTTCAAAATAGGCTCTTTCTGCGTCGATGTACTGCTGACAGCGCGATTTCCAAGCATTGAAGGCGTCACGGAAGGCATTCTCCGGAACAGCCTTGAGAGCCGGGGTGCATGCTGCTTGGATCCCTCCCATCCCATCGGCGTTTTCATGCAAGGAAACAAACAAATTTCGTCGGCCACCGGTATGAACCGGGGCGTTGTTGTAGTGCAACTTCCAATCGGCTGCATTGCCTTGTCGGACCTGATTAACCTTTCATTTAAGTCTCTTGAGGACTTTCACGTAAAATTCGGTTTTGACGGTTTGTTCAAGAGGAACAAATTCATGGTGGACGATGCCATTGATGTCAAAAAAGACAATGACCATCGTTTTCACTTTAGACTTGCTCATTTTTCCGTTTTTAGGCGAGGAGACGCCGGCGTGTGCCACTCGGAAGATTGCCTCTTTGTCTCGGGATCATACTCAAAGATCCATTACCCGTTATCTATGATTACGTTATTAAAAAATTGTGGGTCACTTTCACACATGTTCAAATTTTTATTGGCACACTTCCACTCGACGCAATATCTGGTCGACCCCTTTGTTCAATTTTATCCGGGCTCTTATAAAACCCTCTAATACGATTTCGGTATTTTTTTGGTTATATATATTGTACCAATAAATGGGAAGTATTAGAGGCGGGGTCACACCCACTTTTTCAAAAGTTATGGCTCACAGGTGTCCGATGCTCTTCTGTGCCAAATTACAGTTCTACATCTTAATTTATGTAGTTCTTAGTTATGTCACTTTATAAGTTTTGGTTTAATGACGTTTTGTGGGCTGATCATCCCTATAGTTATCTCGATTAGTTTTATGCGATACATACAATCGTTAGGTGAACAAAACTGAATAATACAAAAGGAAAGATTACCACAGCCCTTCTTATCGAAGTATACACGTATGTATGTCATTAAAAACTACTCGTATAAAATCATGAAAAAGGTGTTCAATCATTGCAAACTCTTTGTTGTATTTATATTGGCTGTATGACTAACAATTGTTCGATCAATAGTGCCCTATTATTGGCGCTGCGTAATATGAGCAAATCAAGTTATAGAAATTTGATTATAGCTGCTTGTTCTGCAATTGTAAAAATAGAGCTAGACTTGGAACAAAAGCCGGCAGTTGCTGTGCAACAATTCACTTAGGTATGATGCAAAGATTGATTGCCATTTTCGTCAATAGATATTTTCATTTTAATAAACAAACAGAAGAGGTAAATCCCAAAGCTACACTGTTGACACCAAGCGACATGATTGTCATGAATGCAACCAGGTGTGACGGTATTGTATTCTCTGTTCTATTCAGCAACATGCCAATTTTACAAACAAAATATAGATATAGCATTATAACCTTTCATTATGCAGGCATACACACATTCAAACGTGGATTTAGTTATAGTTGTAATTATTTATTGTTTGTTTGACAACGTGACAATTTTGATCTAAAAGCCGCCACATGTGAATATATTTGTATTGTATGTGGATGTAAACACCGGAAGTTGGGCTAAATGAAAAGTGCAAAAGGTTCAAATGTATTATAATCAAGACTTTTAAACAGGAGATTTGAATTACGATGTAAATGTTCCAAATGAAATTATGTACAGCTATATATGAATTATCGACACGGCATCCCGCTTGGAGAATACAATTTGTTTGCAGCGGAAACTTAGATAATAAAACTAATAGCAATGTATTTGCAATTAAAATGTTATCTTTTTAGGCTGATAGAGTAATGCACAGAATTAGCATTTCTGAAATTAAAGCACAAAATAGTGCAGCTCCGCCACTATCATACGTACGAGTACATAAACAACTAGAATATTATACCAAGATGCGAGTAGGCATATCATCGCGTACGGTAATCTTAATCTAAACTCTCAATCCAATATGAAAACGAAGACCTTTGAAAAAGTCAAATATTCTGTGTATGAAAGTAAGATATATACTCGTACAAGGCAAATACCAACAAGTTTCAAAATATACACCTATTTAAGGTAGATCCATAAATTTAATATGTAGGCAGTTAATTGAATAAATCCTTAAAGGTATCTGTGTAAAAACCCTTAAAAATTTGTTTTGGCAGAAGGCCTTATTTTTCAGAATTTTCAGCACTTTATTTCCACAAACTATAATAATTACAAATTTTATAGCAGAAATACACTCAATTCGTCCCTAGGTAATTATTTTGCTCCATCCAGGCTTCAAACCCACGTCCCACCGAGTAAAAGGCATTCACCCGAGCACTATATACTTGTGCACTTATGTATGCATGCATGTATGTGCACGATTATAGCGACACATGTAATGAATGTGCGTTGGCACTTCCGTCATAAAGCCGCCGCAGAAACACTACCGTTAAACAATGGTAATAAGCGGTTTTATGATATTTAAAAGACCGGAAAAAGAGCAGTGGGCGCAGGGTACTAGTAAATGCTTTGGGATGTGAGACATGAACTTGAATGGACTAATTATAACTGCAACACACAGTAACATCACAATATTCAAAAGCGCGGATTGTTGACAATCGTTCTGGATGTGCCCACTTGCGTTCAGGTATACATATAAACGAGAGCATGCCACCATGTACATACATATGTATGTTTAAATTACCCTGTACGCCTTATATAACGTTAAAAAATAGTTAAAATTAATTTTCATATACACATAAACATTGGCTAAATAACACCACAATTATTCGAACAACTTGGATGAAAAGCTCTCAGACTCCTGAGTGTGTGAACAAAAACAAAAACAATCTCATATCTTCGATTTTTTTTATGTGGAGATATAGATTATTGGCCCTATATTTCTTTCAGTTAAATTTTTGTTGCTCGTTTAAAGAGATCTAGAGCAAACAGTCTTATTGGAGGACCTTTTATGTGTATACATGTTTAATTTATATGGAAATATAAGTGTCGGAAACTCATCTATACTTATGATATATTCTAAACGGAAGGAAGCAACACGATGTTCGCATTGAGCTTTTTTAATCTTCGTATGCAAATTAACAGCATAATCATTTCACCCTACACATCATCAACTCTATTGCCGCCACATCAGCCGACATCATGTGGTATACTTATGGGGAAGATGCGGTGGCCTAAAGGGCAAGTATGCATTGTTTGAGCATATTCAAAATTCCATATAATTTTCCTCGAAATAAAGGTCATGTGCGTCTGCCTGAATTTTACCTGCTATTTAGGCAAATAAACCCTCACCTTATTTAAACAACAATAGGCAGCACCTCTGCGTATATACAAGCAGTGTTTATGCATAAACAGTACTGACTGTGATGAATATTATAATATTATAGTCATGAATTATTACATAAATATTTTAATTGTGGCAGTATCCTCTTCCCTTCTGCGGCTGAGCGTATGACACTGTGTATTTATCTTGATTGGGTGCACGTTTTGCTTTGCTCTTGTCGCTTTTTGCTCATTATGTTCTTTTTAATTGCTCTCACTGTCGTTGAGATGTTTGCACCGCCGTTCTGAGGTAGCTTTGTACATACGAGCTTTTGTTTACATTCTTACTCGTAGTAGATTGGTATACTTATCTGCTATAGAGCTCTCGAGCCGTTCACTGAAAGCGCTCATTGTGTTTCTAAAGTGATAAATATACAATATAATGAAATCAGATGGATCTTTAATCTCTCTAAAGCTGTTTGCTTAAATTAAAATCAAATGGGATATGAGTTCGATTGAGCACCTAAAAGATTTGTCGCAGTGAGTAATTTCCAATGCTTTTCTAAAGCTAACAAGTGGACAAATTCTTTGAAAATTTACACGCTATGAAAATTGGAGCAAAAGTGGTCTCCTATCAATACTAGTTCGATGGTGTCATGTTTGAAACTTGGACCAAAAAAATAAAAAAAAAGTTATATTTCATGCCCAAAACATATGAAAACATTTCAGTGCATAACTTACTATGATGTAGTGATGAGCGATATTTCACTACCGGTGATTTTTTCACTGTGATTGAAAAATCGCAAATCGCAACTGCGATCACTTTTTATAAATAGCAGTTCGCTTCTATGAACTGCGATTGCGATCGCAGTTCGAAACTGTGATCGCAGTTCGAACCTGTGAATTACGATCACAATAGCAAATAGCAGAAAAGTAACAACTTTCTTCAGGGTATTGTATATATCGTATATGCTATTTTTCGTCATAGCGGTTTGAAATTTTGAGTGTAACGTTCTTATAATTTTTAATAATGGCAGGAAATGTATCAAGGAAAAGAAGTGAAGTGTGATGTTTGAAGTGGTAGATGAAATATAATCAAAATGGAATATTTTAATTTGTTTTAATAAAATTTTTAATTTTACTTATTGTTAAAACCAAATTTGAAAGCTTTTTGTGATGAAAACAAGAATTGTAACTAATTAATTTCAGAAAAAATGATGGAATAAAAAAATTACGGGTTTTTAATATTTTCCCAAAGATTAGGAAACTCGCGTTAATTATTTGGTCTGAAAATATTAAAAGCTGGTATTCTAAACAAACAAATTATCAACCACACTAATGGTAATTCCTTCTAAGAAATGTGTGAAACCATCATACCAACATACAAATGAACTATGCAATACGCTCTAAGTGTCAGGTAGCCGAACCGCTCCAACATTTGCGAAAATGTAGTGAAAAGAAAGGCGGAAAAACTTGACTCGAGTTACAGGAGCCAAAAGAGAATTTGCCGCCAATAACGACAAAATGTTTCCGTCGTTCCCACGACAGTCGGGTCTACGTAAGTGGAACAGACCCGGACTTTTATTCGGCCAAATGGTGTCAAATTGGCAGAATCTGCCGCTACAACAACAACAACGACTTTTGAACGTCGACTTAGTTGCGATCGCAATAGCAATATAAAATCACAGTGATTTAAAAATAGCAATCACTGAAATCACAGATATCGAAAAATCACAATATCGCTCATCTCCACTATGATGCTTACATCATATTATTAATAATATAATAATAATAGTTAAATGATTTCAAAATATACTTTTCAAAGTTCCTCCCTTCCTTTGCTCTTTTTTCGATTAGTTAGCGCATCTTGACTTCTTTCTGTGCTCTCTTGGAAAGCTTGTACCCCATAAAAGAATATTTTTTAAGCATATAGTCCAACTTTGTACAATTTTAATCTTTGCAATAGTAGAAAATATGGCATTATTATAGAATGTGTTGACTTGAAGTCACGAAAATTAAAAAAAAAAAAACAAATTTAATTTCCAAAGTTATAGTTGTTTGTGTTGACCCAGTTCCAAAAAAGGTATTTGCGGTGATAACCATAAGTCCTTGGAGATTCATCTAAAATCAATCGGACAAAAATAAATTTTATAAATAGATAATCCTGGGCCTGATCGAAGGATTTTGTTCAAAAATTAACAAAATGGCGGCCCCAGTAAATTTTTTTCTAAATTTTTGGGAAAAAATCAACAGTTAATTGGTTTTAAAAAATCGATTTTTTTGAAAAAATAAAAATCTTTCGATCAGACCCGAGTTTATTATGTATTCTAAAAGTTTTATAAATTTCACTAAAAGCTACTGAGCGGTTTTCAAAAAACATAGTTTTGAGAAAAACGCGTTTAAAGTTTCACACTAGCGCTTTGAATTAGATTGTCGAATAACTCAAAAACTAATTATCGGATCAACGTGAAATTTTTAGAAAATATTTTTAAGATATTACACTTAACGAAAAAAATTAATTTTTTGAAAATTCAGACTACCCCTAACCCCTTAAGCAAGACATTTATTTAATACTTAATTCCAAAAGCCACATGTCGTACAGAGATTGACATATTATATTATTATGTGCTTAAATAAATGCGGCTGTTGTGAAGAATTTTATTTGTAGAGATTTCGAAACGCTCCATATAAAACTTTGTATATTGTCTAAAGTAATCGTTCAGTGTTTGCATAAAAAACACTCAGCATGTTTTAGCAGGATATAAGTCTTTCGTTTACTTATCCTTCAAGTGTCCAAGGGTCGTAATTTACCAGCAGTAACTAGCAAATAATTTTATATTTATACGTACGTACTCGTATACATGTGTGTTTATGTCCTTGACATTACAACTTTACATGCAAACATAGAAACATGTTGCACATGCGGACGTATTTCTATTTGCATGCAGCTACTTACATACTAGAAAATCACACATACGGACATACAGATGGACATACTTGCATGTGTGACTGCCAATTTGCGTTGATTTCTTTTTCTTAGTTAGATTAGCATTCATACACATATTCGTACATAAAGTGTTAACTTCTTGCACACTTTAACAAAATGAACATTTCGAGCGGCAACCAAGTAGGAGCGAATACACTCGTATATATGTATGTATGTATGAGCATATGTATAAATAACAAGTAATGAAGAGCTAAGTTCGGGTATAACCGAACATTTCATACTCTTGCATCTTTCAAGGTTAAAATCCTGGGAAGTACCTTCAGATACAAAAGCCTGTTAGTTGTATGGGGTCTAGAGCGAGTTTCACCCGATTTTATTCATTCTAAGCACAAATATGCACCGTTATAAGAAAAACACTCAATTTTGTAAGATAACTCAAAACTAATGGCACTATTCGTGCAAAGCTTTATCCGCTTAAATAAATTGCTTCTTGATTTGTATACTCGAAGGGAAAGAATCAGATGGAATTTAAAATTGTGTTATATCAGAAGTAGGGGTGGCTGTAGTCTGATTTCGTCCATTTTCACACTTTAATATAAAATAGTCATAGGAACGCCACTTACAAAATTTGGCTAAAATCGGTGGAGCGGATTTCGATATTTGCGTTTGCACCTAAAAGTAGCGGTGCCATGCCCATCGTTCCCTTGTTCTATTAAAACCCCCTCAAACCATCTGGCGGGTGAAACCAAATATTTCTGCCCTATTTAATATTGTTTTATCGCGCTTTAAGTAGTTTTTAACAGTACCGTTATATGGAGAGTAAAGGGGAAGGTTATCTTCCAATTTCATTCATTTTCACACGGTCGGTAGGAGTTCTTATAATATTTGCGCTAAGTGAATTTGATTTTTACAGCTGGACGGACAGACTGTCACTCGGACGTCAACTCGTCTCGTCATCCTGATCTTTTATATAAAATAACCCTATATCTATCTTGATTAGTTTTAGGTGTTACGTACAACCGTTAGGAGAACACAACTATTATACTCTGTAGCAACATGTGGCAAAAGTATAAAAAGTAGCTCTTTGACTATTGTGCGCGGTGCATGAGTACATTTTTACGTGAGCGTGCAGAATAAGTGCTTGGACAGAAGTTGTGTAAAAGAAGGAACTTTCAGAAGCGTGTATCTGAAGGTTGTAGCTGAGGGAGAGGTCAGATGATAAATATGGGAAATGAATGATGTTTGCGGAAGTCAACAGAAGCAGGAAAGTTCACAAAATATCAACACACTTCCTTGAACAGGACAGTTCAGATAGTCTCATGCATCCCTCATGTTCGTAGGCTCTAAAAGAGGTAAAAAATTAAGCAAACTCAAGAGTGCAAATGCTGCAATTGTTAAAAAGTGTGCGTATACAACTATTGATGGCTAAGTAGAAAGTATGCGATACTCGATTAGAAGAAAACGCTTCTGCACCTCAGTCAGTATTTTTAATATGTTTGCACAGCCTCAAACTTATAAAATATTTAAGCAATAAGATGAAAAAAAAAGAGTTACACCTATATAAAACAACCAAGGTCGTATATCCTTATGTGAACAAGGTAAAAGGGTACTCATGAAGGTATAAAAAACTTACTCTACTTTTTATAAAAAATAGATTGTATATGTATGTATGGACGGTCTAAAGAGTGTACATTAGGGTGATTCAAAAAAAAAATTTTTTGTTTTTTTTGATTGGTACTCGGAAAAATGGGTTCCTAGAGACCTCTGAGAAAGCCTCTCCAAATATGAGTTTTTAATTGTACCGGGAAGGTCCTCCGCCTAACGGTTTTCTATTTTTTCTTATTATCAGATAGAAAAATTTATATCTCGCTTCCAACTACTTGAAAAAATATATTGTTAATTAGGTTTTGTAGGAAATTGAATGCTCTAAAATATGGTTTCTTATGATTTTTTCGTAAACCTAACCGTTTAAAAGATATTAACAGTTAAAGTTTGATTATTTTTGGTACAATTTTTTATTTCTTATTAATTTTATAACTCAATGAAAAAAAATTGTTATGAATAGGTTTTTGGAGAGGCTTTCTTAGAGGTGTCTAGGAACCTATTTTTAAGAGTACCAACCGAAAAACCGAAACCGAAAAAATTTTTTTTTTTTTTGATCCACCCTAATATGCATTGATGTTTGACGATGAATATCTCGTAAACGCTTAACTTAATCGAAAAATCATAGTAGACCATTTTTATAGAGCAGTAAATTTCCTACGAAACCATGTGTTTCATCATTCATAATAATTTTTTTTCATTGAGTTATAAAATTAATAAGAAATAAAGAATTTTTCCAAAAATAGTCAAATTTCAACCGTTAATATCTTTTAAACGGTTAGGTTTACGAAAAAATCATAAGAAACCATATTTTAGAGCATTCAATTTCCTTCAAAACCTAATTAACAATATATTTTTTCAAGTAGTTGGAAGCGAGATATAAATTTTTCTATCTGATAATAAGAAAAAATAGAAAACCGTTAGGCGGAGGACCTTCCCGTTACAATTAAAAACTCATATTTGGAGAGGCTTTCTTAGAGGTGTCTAGGAACCCATTTTTCCGAGTACCAATAAAAAAAAAAACAAAAAATTTTTTTTTGAATCACCCTAATATACATATCTATACATATATATGGGTCTATTGTGCCCTACATACATATATACACATATGATGATCGTGATGAGTTGAGTCGATTTCTTTGTATATACGCGAACTCAGGGGACTACCCTCAGTTTTTAAGATACTGATACGAAATTTTGCACACTTCCTTTCTTCCTCAAGAAGCTGCTCATTTGCCGGAATATCGAAGCACTATAGCATATAGCTGCCATATAAACTGACCTATAAAAACCAAGTGTTTCTATGGAAAGCTCTTTTATTTGACGGGATAACTTAACAAAATTTAACACGGATTATTGTTCAAGCAACGGTATAATTTTGGAACAAATTATTGAGATCGAATTACTATAGCACATAGCTGCCATACAAGCTGACCGAACAATATCAAGATAAAGATCTTTTTATACCTTTGTGTGCTATAAGAAATGTACGCCTGAAGAGTATTATAGTTTCGGTGACGCTGAAGTTAACATTTCATTTTTCTTGTTTTTATTAAAGTAAGCGGTTTTGACACTAATTTCCGACCTACCCTCGTACTAACATACATACATATGTACATATATGTACATACATGTCAAGTCTTCTTAACATTTAAGTGTTTCGCGCTCAGCAAAAAGTAAAGAAATATTTAAAACACAAACAAACAAAAAATGTGAACAATTGCGTCAACTGAATCGCCAAAAGGGTATCACCTTGGATCACCACTTGAACACATATTTACGTACCATTTACTTGTATGTGCAACCTTATACTTTATACGCCAACGAAGAACTAACTGAGATTACTTGCAATAAAAATAAACCAAAAAGTGATTTAAAACTGCCATTGGTACTGCATTGCCATAAAAGTAACAGTAAAACATAATTTTTTGTCAAAATTGATATTATAATAAAATCTAAAAGTAACAACAAAAATCGTTAATGCTATATTAGATATTAGACATCTTTATATATCCACACCTTACCTATACAATATTTTAGGAAAACCCCTAACCGTACAGTATGATTTCTGTAATAAAACATTCTTTTTTTCGATCGGTTTTTCTTACTGCAACGCAAAAGTATACTAATTCTTGCTACCTAACGAACAAGTTAGGATGTAATTATCTCTCAAACGGGTGAATATATTTTCTCCCTTTTGTCGGTGTTCAATAAAATTGCACGCTAGCGATGTAGAATTATGTCGGTACATATATTAGGATAACGACGCCGTATATTTTGTAAAAAGCTATTGTTTTTTTCCACAAAATTCTTCTGCACAGAATTATTCGGTATCTGGGAGCTTGAATAGTTGTATTCCGATTTTGACATCAGAAGACACAAGTTAAAAACACTCTTCGTGCAAAGTTTTTATCCGATGCATTCATTGCTGCTTGATTTGTATATTAGAAATTAAAAGAATCAGATGGAAACTAAAGTTGTGTTATATAGAAAGCAGGCGTAGTTGTCATGTGATCGCTCATTTTCGCATGACATTCCTATCTTGTCAAGATAAACTTATAAATCTTATGGATGAATTTGGAAGAGCAGGTCCCGACATATGGGTTTTCACTGTAGGATCATTCCCATGGTCTAATTTTGATATTGACTCCTATAAAGCTTTTTTGTTTCATCTTGGGTGCAAATTTCAGTGTCTCTGACATTATTGAGTTACTTCAAAACTGCTTATGTGTAGAAGTACTTCTGGAGTTCTTCTTCTTTACTGGTGTAGACACCGCTTACGCGATTATAGCCGATTTAACAACAGCTGTTGGTAATTTTTAATGGGGGGTGTTCTTTTTTCTGACTATTCAGCCTAGAAATCCAACGCAGGATAACTCTTGCCAACAGGTGCTACTTCGGACTAAGTAGGCAATTGAGAAGCAAAGTCCTCTCCCGACAAACAAAAACCAAACTCTATAAGTCACTCATAATTCCCGTCCTGCTATATGGTGCAGAGGCCTGGACGATGTCAACAACAGATGAGTCGACGTTGCGAGTTTTCGAGAGAAAAGTTCTGCGAAAGATTTATGGTCCTTTGCGCGTTGGCCACGGCGAATATCGCATTCGATGGAACGATGAGCTGTACGAGATATACGACGACATTGACATAGTTCAGCGAATTAAAAGACAGCGGCTACGCTGGCTAGGTCACGTTGTCCGGATGGACGAAAACACTCCAGCTCTGAAAGTATTCGACGCAGTACCCGCCGCGGAAAGCAGAGGAAGAGGAAGACCTCCACTCCGTTGGAAGGACCAAGTGGAGAAGGACCTGGCCTCGCTTGGAATATCCAATTGGCGCCACGTTGCGAAAAGAAGAAACGACTGGCGCGCGGTTGTTAACTCGGCTATAATCGCATAAGCGGTGTCTACGCCAATTAAGAAGAAGAAGAAGGTGTTCTTTTTTACGTGGCGGGTCCCAAACCCAGCGCACAACCCTATGCAGGGGATGTTTCGCCTTCTCACTTTAGCTCGCCTTCAACGGATGTTCTTAGGCTACTCAGAGGATACTTGGTTAAAGACCGGAAGTCGTGAGCTGCTTAAGCCATATGTAAAAGAATCGTTTCTGGCCACTCCCAAGTGAATGGCGATCAGAGAACTTTCCTCACCTGCGTGAACTTCTACACATGACTCCATCCTCCTTCTGGAGTTAGAAAGATTAAAAAAACGCAGGGAAATACAATGATATCAATGTTTGCGAATGACAGACTGCGAACAAATTGTTACGAAATCAACAACGGGTTCATAGCACACTAAGTCCAATGGTGGTAAATAGATTTAGTTATAAATATAGAATTCCAGAATGTTAATAAACACCTCTTTCTCCTCAAACCAAAATATTTTCTGAGTAGATTTTAAAATTTTAGAGCTAAAAATACTTTTTTTTTCAAATCTCCGCTCACACTATGTGTCTTATCTTGCATTATGCATCGTTGGTTCGCTGCTACCCAAGAAACAGCTAGTTAAGTAAGCCTCAGAGAGAATGCAATTGGTGATGAACGTATTTATATGTATATGTATGTATGACAATTAGCATAAGCATAAACCGAAGTATGTACGTAAGTGTAATTAAAAATTAAAAACAGAGCATTAAGAAAGCAATGAAGATGTATGTGATATGTACTATAAGCTATGTATGTAAATAACATTGATTACGTTAGAAACTATTTTAATATGCAAATTTACAAAATACTGAAAACCATTGTCCTATATTATTGAACAAATACGTGGGGTTCATGACTGCTTTGGTTCTTCCAAAAACCGCCGATTTCAATTTTTAGCAATTACAGAGGGATTAATGTCAATTTTAAAATGTTAGTATACATTTTACATACGCACAACACTTTTAAAACATTTACACAGATTGATTGTTATTGGAAAAAGGCATATATCTCAATGATTCGCTAGAGTGACTGGTGATATAAAAAGCATTAATAGAAACTATAAACAAATTTAGTTGGATTTTCTTTCCTTAATAAATATGTATTTGCAACCGTGCATTTTATCATTTGTTGAAGTAGAACGCGTATATCTGAAGTTACGATACATTAAGCGAAATTTTGTTGAGAATAATGTGTTACGTATACGCAACGTATCACCACTAATTAGCTATTCATAATCAAAGAAATATAAGGAAATAACACACTACTCAAATGAATACTTTCGTAATGTGTACATGTTTAGAATACTAAATAAAGTTATTATTGATACAAAAATCAATGAGACTCCCTGCAAAATCTGCTTGTTGTACCAGTAGTGGTGTACTGGTAACTTGCGTAAGCGATACCAGCGGACCATTGGAGTAGGCAGTGCCATCGGCATTTCACGCAAATGTATGTACATTTTTTGCAAAACGTTCCATGCATGCGGTCACACATCTGCACCAATACTTATTAGCCACGGTTAAGGCGTACGCACAAAGCCCAAGGCAGCCTTTGCGGGAGTTATATAAAATGCATGAGTCAGTGTAAACATACCCTGTGTAAAAAATAATATATTAAAAGATGAGAGTGATACAACGGAGTGGGAAGACATGCTTCCACATTATCTTTTCACATTCGAGATATGCGTTTAACGCCGTTTTATCGAAGCCGTTCAATTCTCTTTGAAATCAAGGCTTTGGTCAGCACACATTCTTCCTAGATTTGCGACAGAACTACGTTATTTGGTATTGTTTATACTAATGTTGTTTACAATATCGCGTGTTATGCTACGTTTCACGGTTGTAAGAGTACACAAATATTTTTTTTGTATATTTTTAGGCGTTGTTACTACTAGTATTTAATCGTTATTTCATCACTGTATTTGTTTTTGCTTTTCTGTTTTTAGCTCGATTTATTTATTTGATTATTATTATTGTTGTTATTTATTAGCACAACCCCGTCGAGGCGTTTCGTTTTCGATTCGTTGCCTTTGCCTTTGCCGAGTAAATTCCATCCGTAGCATTTGACAATTTGCACTCGACTGAAACGGGAGTCTCTCAGCATCGTAAACATGAGTTGACATTCAACTGCTCCTCTTCGTTTTGGTCAACGGTTTCCTTTGACGTCGCCACTTATCGCGCTAACCTTTGGCTTCACCCACATACGAACGAGTGAGTGTGCCATGTGGGGTGACTTAGGTTTGGTCGGCGCATGTTAGTGGTGAATTTAGATGGTGACTTTCTTTTGTTTCTATTGCTTGTGAGTACATTTTAGACATTTAGTTGATTCTGACATTCACAGCACAGAACGAGTCATATTCCTATCATCCATGGTGCAACAAACTGCTGAAGTTAGCAGATTTAGATTTCCGCTTTTTATAGTTCGTTTGTTTGATGTATTACGATGTTGTTTATATTTTTTGCGGAAATTAGTTCAAATTAAATTCGATTCGAAAAAGAAATGTATAATTAGCATTAGTGTTTTTTTCTTTGTTACATTGTCAAATATTTATTAGTTAAAATCACCATTTTTATTCTCTTGCAACCTGTTGCTAAAGAGTATTATACTTTTGTTCCCCTAACGGTTGAACATATCTCCTAAAATTAAGCGAGATGGATATAGGCTTATATATATGTATATGTATATATATTCATGATCAGGATGACGAGAAAAGATGAAATCCAAGTGACTGTCTGTCAGTCCGTCCGCGCTAGTTGTAACTTGGGTAAAAATTACGATATCTTGATGAAACTTGGTTTAGGGGTTCCTTAGTACAAACAAAAGTTCGTAGATCGGCGTAGTCCAGTCGCTGCCACACCCACAAACCGCCAATAACCGAAATCCTATAAAATGCCATAACTAAGATATAAAACTATAATTTGGCACAGGGAATAGCAGTAGTAAGAAGTACTCGTACATATGGGCAAAAATTTTGAAAGAGTTGGCGTGGCCACGCCCTCCAATATGTGTAATGTACATATGTATGTATCTCCTAAACCAATAAAACTCCAATAACGAAATTCGACCAGTGTGAAAATGGATCACATCGGAAACAACCTAATGCGCCAGAGGCATTAAATTTTTCCTGCAAGATGATATAAGGGAGCTTTATGGGAGCCAGTGGGACGCGACCGACCGATTTTGACAAAATTTAGTATGTGGCATTCTTCTTTTATATCTATGCCACAGTACGAAAATCGAAGAAATCGGACAACAATCATGCTTACTTCTCATATAGCACAATTTTGAATTCCACTTGATTCTTTCCACCTTATGACCGAAAATTGTTCAAATCTAACAAAAACTGTTCAAGCCCCTAGGTACCGAATATGTGGACCCCTGTATCTATAGTTGACTTTTGATCAAAAATATCGGTCAATGTGTGAGATACACTCAGTCCTTTTTTACGCGATCTCTTTTTACGCTATTTCACTTTAACGCGGTTATTTTTGCAGCGCAAATTCCTTTTTTACGCGAATTTCCCACTTAACGCGATTGCTTTTTTTTCGTTTTTTGGTTGTTTACATATTTTTACGCGTAATAATTTTTGAATATGTCGGCGCACCCTAATAGTGTGTGGATATTGACACCGAGATAGACGAGCATCCAATTAAAGCTGAGACGATT
This sequence comes from Bactrocera dorsalis, assembly GCF_023373825.1. Classification (NCBI taxonomy): domain Eukaryota; kingdom Metazoa; phylum Arthropoda; class Insecta; order Diptera; family Tephritidae; genus Bactrocera; species Bactrocera dorsalis. The sequence continues at coordinate 72,342,096 of NC_064306.1, forward strand.
AAGCAAGGTTTTAAACTTGCAGCAGAATAGGAAAATTATTTTGTAGCAAATGATACTGATGCCGAACGTGCACGAATTTTTCAAAAAGAATTGAGTTTCTGTATGTTAATATGTAAAGAACTACATCGGAATTTATTGGGTCCAAAAAGAAGCATTCAAACAAAATTAACTGCAAACTCAGTCAGAGATGCTAAATCAATCAGAACATCAATCCATAGTTCTTACTATTGATTCTGATACAAATTCTAGTGATATCAGTGCCGGCCATCAAAATAAGCGGCTAAGAATAATTTCCACTACGGATAATGACAGTGATTAAACAGCATTCAACGGGTTTTTTGAATAAATCTACCTATTTTCTATTTTCTTCTATTTTATATATGGTTTTTGTTTTGTATTTTTTGTTATACGCGATATTTTTTATATTCGGAACCAATTCGTCAGTTAATATAGGAAAACTAAACATTTTTACGCGATTAGTGGCAGAACCAATAATCGCGGGAAAAAAGGACTGAGTGTATATAATTAAAATTCAGATATTATCTTTTCCTGATAATGGTATGTGTGTATGTCAAATATAAAGATTTTCGAAATTCCCGGTGACTTTATACCATACATATATATCGCCCAATACTAATATGAGCTATCGTAATGAATATAATATTGCATCGTTATGCCTAAAATAGATAAATAGGAGTGAAAAGTTAACTTAGCCCCTATATAACTAATATCAGAATTTTCGACTTTGCTCTATATGATTGGGTTTTTATTATGTGACATTATAATAGTAGGCGGCATGATAATAGTAAATCGGGTCAATACTACCGCTAATCTACATATCGTCACCTGAAATGCAAAATAAGGTAACATTTTCGGAAATTCACAGGGGAAGGAATGAAACACGTTATAAAATGGAACGTGAAACAAAATTTAAATATTGGTTAAAACTAGGTTATATCTAATAGCAGAACCTTAAAATATTGGACATATGTACCTACGTATTCGAGGTAGTGGATCGTAATCAATGAAATACTCAATTTCGATTTTTTGATAATACGTTATTTTGCATTTTAGGTGACGAGATAAGATTTTCGATTTTCTTACAAACCGTATGCCGAATATGTCGATCAGTGTATGAGTTATATGTACATAGTATATTTATATATAAAAATGCTTGGAGTTCAATCCTCTGGTTGACGTTTTACGCCCTGTAGTATTTTCCTGGCTTTGATTCTTGCAATTTGCAAAAATGTAAAGTGTTCGGTGGCACTCGAAGTTAGCCCTTCCTTACTTGTTATCGTTAATTTTAATTAATATATAGTTGTAAATGTTTTACACTGCTTAAGAAACGCTCACAAAGGATTTTCAAATTTATTTTAAGCCTGTGTTGACACTTACGTACTATATTCTGTCCACGAATATGTATATTTAAGGAACAAATAAGCCTGTGAAGTTGTTGATAGGGCTGAAGTTTAAGCTTTCTATGCCGAGTACACAATAGCAAATCAAAAATTTCTACTCAAAGCTAGTTACAACTGTATTTAACCTCCAAAACGATAGTTTACCACTTCGACGACCAAAGATAACCCCACACAGCCGAGCGTCGACTATAGTCGACGGCCATGACGTGAGTGCGCATCTGTGAAACAAACATTTATCGACCAACGAGGCAGCACGCGGACGGTGAATGCCGGCCGTGGGGAACGGAGTAAGGTCTTTCCATAATTTGAACAACCTCTTAGTATACCAAATAATACATTGTTATCATGCTATGGAGCTTATTGGTGATGACTTTCGAATCTTATTAAAAAACTAGAGGACCCGTCCACGCTTCACTGTGGCTGATACATAGATAATGAGATATAGCATTTTTGTGAAGCAACTTGTGTTAGTTTACAAAAAATGGATCATAAAACATTTCGTGTGTCAATAAAGCATTGTTTTTTTGGGGAAAATACTGTTGAATTTGGGCTCAGGGAAATCCACCGCTGAAAAGACATTTGCTAAGCTGGAAACAGGCGAAATAAACAAAGTAGGCGGCTCGCAAGTTCATAATCCAATTAAAACAACGAATAACTGATTCTGAGAAGTGTTTAAGTGCTCTCTAATCGGAATAAAGTGGGTAAAAGAAACATAGCTCCATCATTTCCCACTGGAGTCCAATCGACAGTCATTCTAGTGGACTGTACATGATGAACCGGTTCTCAGGCGTGGAAAAACAAAAAAGTCGGCTGGAAAAGTTATAACATCAGTCTTTTGGGAATCAACGACTGATTACTGAGCCAGTTCTTGAGTTATAAATGATGTAACTAACAACAACTTTCTTTTATATATATAGATAAAAATTCATTTGAGGAATGTTTTCTGCGGCTACAATAAGGTGTTTTAGGAAGTCAAGCTTTATATACATATATGTATATGTACATATATTTTTTGGAGGATGTAATTAGTTGAATGCAGTTAAATGTAAAATAGGGAAATAGAAAGCAGTTATCACAAATCTACCTCTTATGACTAAATAACCATTAATCTTTATTTGCGTCACTAACTCACCTCTCACTTTATTTATCTGTAGTTTCATGTTTGACAAAAAAAATCTAAATCTTTCAGAATATTTTTATTCAATGTTTATTTTAAAATGTTATAATAATCTAATTCAGAACTATTACATATATGAGTGAAATTGTCATTTATATTTCTTAATAAATTAGCATAATATAGTTTTAAATAAAACTCAAAAGTACAATGCCAAAACATTTTTATATCAGAGACACTAATCAATATAAGTTCTATTTTAAAAAATAACGTTATATAATTATTCTTACGATTTTCTGCACTTTTGATGACTGAATGGAGCAATTCTATTATAACGTATAAGTAATAATTTCGTTGGAAGAAAAAATAAATATAAAAATTTAAAATATATACGATTTTCATTTATTTCACTCGAAATAAAACTCATTTTTATATTAATACATATAAATTCCAAATTTTTTGCATGTGCCTTTAGAACAAACAATGGACAAATATCCTTTTCTAATTTTCAGAGGGGCGGAAGGGAAGGTACAAAACCATAAACATAAATTTGGTACTTCAGATTTGTTCTAAAAATGAAAGTTAGCAAAAAATTCATAAAAAATCTGTAATCTAAAAATGAGTTTTATTTTAAGCAAAAAAAAAAATTTTAAGCAAAAAAACATAATGATGTCTAATCAGTTATTTGGGAATTGCTTAAAATTAATCATTATCGATGAAAAAATCATAAAATCTGATATATAAAAATCATGAAATGCATAGATCGTCGAAAAAGGATTAATAGGACATTATCCTTTTTTGGATGTCGATTCTAAATGATTGATATTTTCGTTAGAAACTTTATTTTCGGTTCTGTTTTTAAAATAATTTTGCGTAATATGCATGAGTTTATTACTTTTACTATTATTATGTATAATTGCTCCCATTTGCTATCTTACTATCGTCTCTTATTAACACGTTCAATGTATTTCGTTTTATTCAAAGCACGATTTCCCGCATTTGGGTCCATCATACGCTTCCAGTCAGTTTGACCAACTACAAAGCCGATAGCACGCATCTTCTCCTGTGCTCGCTTCTCTTCGATATCTGCCCAACGCACCTAATCAATAAAACACATTTGTAATTTCTTTTTTACTTATTCTAAAACCAAAAGACCTTACCCTTTTTTTGCCGTTCGCACTGGTTTTAGGCGGTTCCCAATCGTCCATTTGTAGGTAGTCCTCCATTGTAGCTGCCTTACGCTTTTGCATTAATTTGTTTGTGCCATCCAAACGAGCTGCGTTCAAATATCATGTTTATATCAAATGTAATGCAAAGCACAAGAATATTCGTGAATACATTATGATACTAGATTCTTAGGTATTATATTTACATATTTATGCGTTTCTCCAAAAAAAAAAGTATAAATACATTTACTTGTAAATCTAAGTGTGTATTTGCAAACACTTACCAAGGTTTTCAGATGTGGTATCACTCTCCCACTTGCTCTTTAAGAATCCAAACTGTATTGAAAATATTCGTTTCAAGTTACATTCAATTATACATACAAAATGTTCAAACCAGTAATAATAGGTATGAACTAAAGTTTTAAAATATTTAGAAGAAATTATCCCTTACGAAACGCGCATAGCACATTATATTGGTATTATCTTTTATTCAGAATTTCAAAAACATTCAATCAATGCTTTGAAATGCTCGAAAATAGCAAGGAACGAAAAATTAAAAAAAATGTATGTTCATCTTTTATACAAGGCTGCTGATCGTTTTTGCATGTCCAAAATCGTAGGCAGCCTTAAATATATCTTAACTTACACTAGCTGTATCATCAGCCGCCTCGTTACTATCTTCAGTTTCGTTGTCAGCTTGCGACTGTGTCAAATTACTATCATCGGGCGCACCACTATTGCTGTTATTATCCTGTAATGAAAACATCCACAAGCCATGAAATAACGCAATCCAATCGTTTTTCTAAATACGTTTAGTTCGGATACCTTAAAGCAATGGTTGTATATTCATCAAATCGTAGATATTATTTTCAATGCAAGAAATATAATTGCAAATCGTATCATTTAAGAAAATTCCCAATGTTCTTATTTTATACATACGGATATCTTAATATATATATACATACACATATATTCATATAATGTTTTAGCATCAGAACAAACAGTAGGTTATCATAGATTATTCATTGTTAGAAACGTTGGTTTTAGCCAATGCATGCATTGTGTCTAATGGCAAGGACAATTTTTACATTTTTACAGCAAATGTCATATAAAGAAAAACATATGTAGAAGACATTTCTAAATACAATAAGAAATCGCATATATAATATGTAGTTCACTTAAAATTAGTTATGAATAACTTTTTGGTCATATAATTCAACTGGGGCGATGGTTGGTTGTGCCAAAATAGAGGGGGAAGATGGCACTAGTCTGGGCGAATCTTTTAATAATGATGGCCAAAATGTTGAAAATTTAATTATGTATATAATAAACAGAATATATAGGTTTTTCTATTAAGTAGAAGAAATTATAAAAAAAAACAAATTTCAAAATTCTTTTAAGACTTATTTTTCGCTGCTGTAATCACACACAAAACTATATATTAATGACATGTGGTACTTTACATTAAGTACGCATAATGGAGCAATTAAAATTTATGAAATGGAATGTAACTTATTACACTTATTGCAATTAACCGTATCGTTTTTAAACCTTAAATAGCAACAGACTTTCTTTTCTAAATATATTTTCAGATGTGGGATCAATCTATTAGTTCCCCTTATTTTTGAATATTCCCAATAAAGGTTGGCATGGCTGTAGAGGAGAACTTAATGTTAGAAGGCGTGAAAAGCGCACATTTCTTCTTCTTTTACGCAGAAATTGTAGAGATTGGAAGCTGTATTTTTGCCTTTTCTTAATTAAATTTCCCTTTTTTAATTAAGTAAAGTTGCAAATTTAAAGGTTGTTTTCTTAATTTCTTAAAGATATTTTCTCATTATATCAAAGTAAGTATATATTTTACTTAAAAATATGAAATTGAAACAAATTTATAAAATAAATAAAGGTAATGCATCCGATGCATTATTATATATTTACCATCACCATAGCATCGGCATCTTCCATTTCCACAAGATTTTCCAACAATGAAGACACATCCAATTTGATGTAATGAAACGGTGTCTGTTTCCAATTATCAATTATACCTTTAATATCTTTTTCAGATCTTTCGTGGATGTTGCGATTCCTGCAGGTTTCCAAGTCGAACATCAAGTCAACTATATATGGCTAATAAAAATAGATATGAAGCCAAGCAAAGCAATATACAGTATAGATTAGTATTTCATTTCCCTAAAATTATGTGATTTATATGCCGAAAATGCTTACCATGAAACCAGAGTCTTTCGAGTGGCAATAAAACTCATTTAATGTGCGCAACGAATTGTTATTGCAGTCGATTATAATAAAATCGTATAAATTATCTGAAATAGTTTTCTTAAATGATTTGATCAAATATTGCATGTATGTCTCCTCCATATCAGCATCGTACTCATATAGAACTTCTTTTTTCGGTATCTAAATTGTTGAAGAAAAACAATACAACAAATACTTTCTAGAAATGTATGCAATTAATAATTTATTAAACTTAAAATGCGAAACCGTTACATAGTTATAATTTCGTTTATTAAAAGTGCAGATGATTAGTCTGCCGCTCACCTTTTTGCCGGTTTTGGGACAACGTTCTTCGTAATCGTTCTCGATTAAGAAATAATCATCGATACTCAAAATGCGAGGATTAGTTCCGCCCATTTCCAACTCTTTTTCTTTGATCAACTTTGCAACATATGATTTTCCACTGCCGGGAGGTCCCCGCAATATCACACAAACCTTTTTGGGGCGTGTCAGACGACCGGGTTTAAGGAGAATCTCATCAACAGTTATGGTGTTTTTGTTTTCTATACTGGGGAATGACATTTGTACATGTCCGCTTGAAAGTTTAGCTATGTTCTCATTAGCTTCCGCAGTCGATGGGAACAAGGACTGGGTGGGCGCAGTGGCGTCTTGTTGCACTGAGCACACAAATGGTCGGTTTGTCGTTAGCATTGGTGGCGGTGGAGGGGCCGGTGACTCACAATCACGGTTGTTCTCCAAATTTCTACAATGTTAAATGTAATGAAAGCACAAAACGGGATAACTGTTTATGTGTAGAATCGAGATTTGAGCTCCAGTCATTTGCCCACGTGCAACGTTCGCATTGTGGCCATAAA